>NC_056733.1:264659422-264681922 GCF_019279795.1 Protopterus annectens
TTTTGTGTAAACACAATAGGTAGTGATGAAAGAGTGCTCATGTAAAAAAATGCTTTAATGAGAAGCTAAAAACACTGTTTGACTGTATGCCCTATTTGAGCTATAGCAAGTACTGTATCGTTAAATGTTTAAAAGTTCTTCTGTGCAATGGATGATGTAATTATACCACCTGACTGCTTCTAACTTTTAAATGTCTGTTGTTTGGTTTATGGCTGGATGAGCTGAAGAAACATTTTTACAAAAGCGTTTTTAGCTTGTCATTAAAACATTTTTTACAGGAGCATTGTTTCATCACTACCTACTGTGTTTGCACTTTGTACATAATCTGTAACTATTTTAGACATTTGCTTTTTTGACTACTACAGAGTGCATTTATCCACTATAGCAATTTTGTTTTGACTATTTACTGTTCAAGGTGTTTCTGTGAGGTTTTTGTCTTTCTCTACCTGCTAACCATCAGCTACCCACTGATAAGCCTCAATGCATTTTATGTGGAGGGATAAGGCTGTGGGCTGTAGTTCTTGTGGTAGAGGGTTTGATTCCTATGACCCTCATTTGCCTACTGTGTGATCTTAAACAAGTCACTTAACCAGACAGTGCCTGGGGACAACTGGGAATTTGAGCTAGGCTCCTCAATGGCCCCCTAGGTTGTAAGCCTAATAACTACCCACAAACCTACCTATGCACTTGTTCCCTTTTCAGAGGCATTGTGACCATCAGTCCAGTATTGAGTTGACTGAAGGGAGGCATCCAATTGGCAACAAGAATTTTTTTTGATGCCGTGGCAGTTCTTAGACCATCAGCCTTCTACGGCTCCTCCCTGTCTCAGACCACCTGAAGTAGCACCAACATGACCCACAAGGAAGGGCCACTGTGACCCATGATCCTGCTCCTGCCTTAACCCTTATGCCACCACTTCTCATGGCCTGTGAGGACTTGGTTGATGCCCTCATTAACATGGATGGCCAGGGTGTTTTTCCCCATTCTAACCCCTCTGCTGGTGGCTGTGCATGGCCTGGGTGTTTTTCCATTAAAACATATCCCAATAAATCTACTATGGAGTGTACATTATGGAACTAAAACTGGATTTCTCAATGATGTGGTTGATGTTTTGGTGACTTAGTTAAAATAGCTTCCTCACTCGTGTACTCATCAATAAACATCAGCTGCGTTTTAGACAAAAGGACAAGTGAACATTTTTAGTTTTGAGTGTATGAGTGCTCTCTGGATATCACTGTTCTTTCTTTCATATCTAGTTTCAATATCCCATGGAGTTAAGTATTCGAAAATATATTAAAATGACATATCCCAAAACAGTGGATAGGTATATTCTGTACTGTATATTACTTTGTCAATTTTGGTTATGTTCTAGATTGCAATTGCTTCACTTCCTGGTCGGTCAGTCTGCACATTGCTATTGTTCAGGAAGTGGTTTTAGCTTAGTGACCATCTGAAATCTTGGTCATATGTTTTTGTTTTTTTTTTCTCAGCCAGGCAGATTCTTTTTTCTTTTAAAAGCATGTTCCACTGCGTATCACCACATCATAGACGCATATGATTTTTTTTTCCTGTACCTCAAATCTCACTTTTTACCATATCTTGTGAGCAGCTTTCCAGAAACAAAACAAGTAAAGTGCAGAATCATCTGCAATAATACTGAATAACAAATTGTATAACTGTTCAAGGAGACTTTGTCTCACTTTCATAAAAAATAAATACATTTTTTTCTGCTGCTGTCATGGCAGGGACAATGAAACAGAGCATACAAAACTTCTATTTTTACTGAATCAGAAATAAACTAAAGCAACACTATTGCTTATTGTATCAAATATTTGCTTAACCAAAACTGTATCCATTTATTCATCAGTTTCCAAATAACCTGTTCATCTTTTACAGGGTTGTGATGATGTCAATCTCATCAGCTAATGGGTGCAAGGCTTTGAAGCTCATTGTAGAGAGGCAGCCAGTCGAATACAGAACACACACACACACACACCTCTCAACCTCTTAGAGCAAGAAATCTAAACAAAGCCATAAACAAAAGTCAGGCAAAGGTCCAAAAAGAGGGACAATATTTAAATATTGCTCTTACAAACTTAGAAAGTTGATAGAATAACAGGTTTTGCATTAGGGTGAATTTTTCTGAAGAGTATGAAGTCTGAAACTCAAGTGTCTGTCATTATTTTCTAATTTCAATCCTTAATGGTTTGCCACTAATTTGCCAGAAAAACACAATTTTATGAAAAACAGACCAAAAATATGAGGCAAAAATCTGGGCATTCTGGGAAAATCTATACCGTTGAGAGGTATCACACACACACACACACACACACACACACACACACACACACACACACATTTCTACAGTACCTGTAAACCGTTGGGCAGTTTGGAACACTGTCAATCAACCTATTGCACCTCTTTGGGAGGCAAAAAGAAAGTAGACCACCACAGAGAAAATCCACATGCACACCAGATGTACACACATACCCACCCCCAGAAGGAGCCCTAGCTGAGAATTAGTTCCAATAACCAGATGTATACATACATACTTCTTAGCAAAAGGTGCATTTGCCAATCCTTTGCATTTTATTTTGACAGCTGCCTGACATTCTATGTAGAATAGCTATCAGTGTAACATGATCACTTACAACTAGCTTTCCCTGGGATTCAGAAACATGTTAATCATGATGGCCCTGAGATGGTTGCTGTTTACCTTTTGATTAATACTGTGAAAACTCAGAGTGCAGACATCAGGTAATTAGTAATTCTGCCCACAGGCTGAGCATTAAGAGTTGGAAAGCCACCTCCTAGCCAAAAGATAACATGGAATGCAGAATATAAATGCAGAAGTGTTGTGTAAGAGGAGGATAAGACCACCTACATGTATTAGTGTAGGTTAAGATACTAGCAGAACATTGCTAATTCTATACAGGCACCAATAATTCAAACACTCAGCTCAGGAGGAGTAAGGAGAAAGTCAGGTCTAAAATTAGAAAAAAATGCAAGGTCACTTGAAATATCTCAATGCAAACCAATAAAATATGAAAATCATGCATGCCACTGCAGCAGACATGATGAAAAGCAACAAGACATGCGGGTGTTGTGGAGGACAGTGTACACAAAGTGAATATGTGCAAATAAGTGTGTAAAAGTGACCATAGAAATGATAAACCAAAGTAATTAAGCATGACAAAAGTACAAGGCCTGAGAAATGGTAAAGACAGTGGAAGTAGTGATGTTGATAGAATTATGTACATATTTTTATGCATTCATTTTAGTAATTAATGATACCACCTAAGAACAATGTTAAAGAAATGTAAACAGAACATACTTCTGAATGTCTCCCCATTACTCCACATGGAAAGGAAAAAAAAATAACCATTAAAAAAAAAGCATTTATCTCAGACTTTTCACACTGAGTAAACTAATCAAAGTGCATTAACTACTTTTGTAATGGAAGTTCGGTGTTTGGAGTAATCTCTTGATTCCAAAACTATAAAATAATTATTTTAGTAACTAATCCCACTAACAAAATTAAACATAACACATTTACTTGTATTTATATTATATGCATTAATATCACCTAATAACCAAACTACATATGTGTGAGGGGTCAATAGACCATTAAAGGAAGTAGCAAATTGATGGATTTTATTTCACCAAAAAGAGATGTAAGGACAATCCCACCAGGCATGCTTCCAAGTATCGATCATTTGACAACCATGCCAATAGCAATTATCATTATTTGTCCACATTAACCTTTGTGGAACAATGTAATCTCTCAGAAAATCTTGTTAAATAACCCTATTCCTATATGGTATTATCTTATTTTGATATTTTTTTCTAAACCAATAATAAGTGAGAGAGGTTTAATTCAGATTTTGTCTGTTGATGTTTTCTAAACCACAACAAATTATGTAACTACTCAAAGACTCAAGGCAAGGTTCATCAAAGGTACATCCACAGTTTATCCACGAAAAATCAAGGAAAAATCAAGACAGGTTAATACAATCAAGGTAAGTGCTTTCATCCAAACCAAATGAAAGAACTTCATCAGACAGTTACAAACCATGAAAAGCCAGTATAAGTAATTCAAACAAAATGACATCACTTCCCCTAATAACCATTTAAAGAAACATTCTCCCCATTAACACTTCATATACATTACTATTATAGTAGATAAAATAAAGTTTCACAACCTATCATGCATATTTTAAAATTACAAATTAGATATGCTAAACACAAAAATTGTACTTAAAGGTTTTGTAAGTATTAAAGTTATATTTCTAAAGCTTTTAAACGTAAAATACATTTCAAAGAACATTGGTCATTAAGGCCAAGACTGACAAAAGCATTTATTTTGAGCTGCCAATAAAGCTCCCTCTCTTCTAAATGGAAGGGCCAAGGGCCTCCTCATGTTTTATAAACCAATAATAAAGGTCAGAGGTTAAATTCAGATGACGTTTCTTGATTCCAGTTACCAAGAATTCCATTAACATTTTCCATTTTTTTCCTAAAATGTAAAATGTTTAAATTCTGAATAGCACTAAACACAATCATTTATAAAAACTGAAGAAATATGCGCAGACTGGGATGAATATGCCGTTGGAAAAGCAAAATCTAAATGTAAAACAAAACGACCAATGGAATAACACCACTGGCTGAAGATAAAAACTTGTTTTATTACCAGACAAAATAGGTAAGTGCTTTCATTCTTGCTTCATCAGATCATATATACAGAGAAGAGCACCTATAACTTATAGGCAATCCAATTACTAAGCAACCAATCACATACCAAGGGTTACAGTTAAAGGAGAAGACATAATAAAACCACAGCTTATGTAAAATTGTATACATATCTGCAGAAAATGCATACAAGAAAAATGTGGGTCTATATTAGAAGCATGAAAATGCTTCTGATTGAATATGGAAACAGCGACACATTCATCGAATCACATTTAAGCAACTCGATGAATATGTCATAGGGCAAGGCGATAGTTGGCCATCTTCACGGAGTTGCCCTTTCCTTTCCTATAGTGCGATCTTGGAGTTGGTCTAGTTAGGGGGGTGTGGGGGGCACCTGTTTATGATGATAAATTATTTTTTTAGCGAATGGCCGCATACGTTTTTTCCCCTAGGGAAAAATTTGCTTACATGGCCATTCACTATTGTTAGGTTTCGTGCATTATGTGTCAACTTTTATGTAGTCGCACATATGCACTTTCAGTCTTATAATATAGACCCGAAAAATGCATACAGTGAGAAATTCAGCATGCATAAGAACATTAATGTCATAAAACAAACACATAAAGGCAAACATTTTAAAATAAAAATAAAACAAAGAATCTCAAACTCCTAAGACTACATCCTGGGACTAGGAATGTCCATTGGTCTGTTGGTCGTTTTGTTTTGCAATCATTTATAACACTGAAAACCACAAATATTAAACCTACAAAGTACTGCAAATGTTTCTTTTTGCAATCTCTAAACTAAAATTCACAGTAACACTAGTCCAAATTTGTCTGAATAGAGGTAGCATTAAAGAAAACATTTTTAAAGTTAAGGTTCTGTCCCTACCATTCTGCATCCCTTCCCTACTTTGCATGGAAAGATACTAAATGTTTTGGTAGTGTCAATGGCTGAGATAAAGAAATCTTTGGCCACTTTAGAAAATTTCAAAGTTGGTTCTATTGTGGCTGTTAACCACTCTGATGGGGAGACAGTGTTTCAGTTTCCATTAAGAACAGATACTGTTTCTAAGGATGTGGCTTAGGTGCTGGATAGAAGCTACAATCCATTTTCTGCTAGTACAGGACACCCAGAGGTACAGTTGCTGTGATCCAATGTATTTACTGTCTTGGATGAGTTAGAGAAAGGATTAAAGAGGTACCAGGGCTTGGGTAGTGGAAAATAAGTACTTTGAACATTGTATCAAATTAAACATTGTGCCAAAAGGGCATAGGTTTTTCAAAGTACAGAATGGGGTAACGAGCGAATCTCTTTTCTTCAGTGAACTAGTTTCTTTTTTCAACAATGCCGGGTTAGAGTTTTTAAAACTACTTATTAAAAACCACAATGGTATTTTATCCAAGTTGAGGAGTACACTGGAAAAATTAGACAACACTTTGAAAGAACAGTAAGAAAAATGTGGTGAATTGGTGCCTGATTATGACAACATCCTCTTGTCTATTGATAGAGCTGAGAAAACATTGATAAGGTGTAAACATAAGAAGGTGGTTTGTGATTTAATAGCATATGAAGCAGGAACAGCTTACAACATAGATGCCATAATAAACAGGATAATTCCTGCAAGATTTTTGGTTTTAACACTGGCAAGTTTTTAGACAGGAAATGATGGTATGTGTTTAAATAGCAAGAGGAAGAGTGTTGAAGGATCTAATGGAGTCAAACCAAATAGTGTTGATATTCCCGAGCTTCCTTTGCACTCCCTGGTTCACGATCTGTTGATCAGTTTAATAACAACACTCATATGCCATCAAAAAAACTTCCAAGAGACAATTAGCAGAAATTATTATACTCGGAGCAGGGGTCGCAGCAAAGGACCGAAACATTAACCCATTCTTGGACAGTGAATTCAGACATTAATATTTACAATTTTTTTGAATTTGTTGTCACTGATTTGCATCACAGTGTTACAATTGGGTTTTAAGTTTCTACCCAGTTGATGAACAGATAAGACTAGAATGCTGCTTGATTTAAAGTTTTTTTACTAGAAAGTTAAACCTTAAATATTTCATGCAAGATGTACATGCTAAAAATGTTTAAGAAAACCTTCAGTTTTTAATCACGCTTTTCAACATACCATCAGAATTTGAGGATTTTTGTGAGAGGGGCATTATAAATTTTTTGAATAATAATACTGTCAAACCATTCCAGAATATTGACAGAGATGAAATTGTGTGAACTTAGAGCTCAAAAAAATTTGAGATTAATGAAAGCAGACAAGGGGGGGCAAGGTTGTTATTATGAATGTTCAAATGTACAATTCCATCATTACGAAAATGCTAAGTAACAAGGATGAATATGCTGAGGTTTCTTTACGTGACATTAAAAAAAGTTATACTCATATACATACTTGTTTGTACAAACTTCTCATGGATATTGACACGAGTGTCGAACTTTAAATTTTTTTACTGGTAGACAGCCCCAGGATCAGTGTGCTGTTTGGAATACCCATGATCCACAAAAGCACCAATGATCCCCCTTTCAGACCAATCGTATCTGTTCAGGCAGCAGTACAGAGGGAATTTCCTTATATTTAGATCACATTTTCAATACATTTGTCCAGCAGTTGGCCTGTCATAGTTGGGATACTTGGGAGTTTTTAAATAGTATAAGAATGTTTCACAGAATTTTTCCTATGATCCCGATTTACTTAGTATGGGCACAGTAGATGTTGTTATCCCTCAAGATGAGGCAGTTGATTTTGTTAGGTGTTTTTTAAACAAATATACCATTATAGATAATAATTCTATTAACATCTATATTGCACTTTTAGAAATATTATTGGAAAACCAATTATTTCATTTTTGATAATGGATATTACAAGCAATTAAAGGGTGTTGTGATGCCCTACTTTCACAAACCTTACCCTAAAACCATAGCCTCACACAAGTACACAAAAGCTATCCCCTTACCCAACCCTTACCCTAATCTAAAAAACATATATTTGCACAGGTACACACACACACACACATGCACTCACACGCACACATATGCACTCACGCTTACCTCTATCGACAAAACAACCACCTGCTCAGGTGAACGTTTAATGATTCAAACATTCACTTAAAATCACCCACTTCTACTTTTTTGACAAAATATGTCTTTGAAGAAGCAGAGGTAATCCCTAGGAAAACCTCTTCTCCAAAAGAATTTTGACTAGACAGCTCTGAGTCTTTTAAACCAATCTGCGTCCATGGGAAATATTGTACTCTGAATAAAGAAAAGCCAATAACACAATATCTTCATCTTAAAGATGTTTATTTGTCATACAAATGTAGCGTGTTCTTCAGCAGTGACAGAAAAATATATTGAGTGAAAAACTCCAGTTTAAAATTTTTTAAAGTTTTAACTTTATATTTGTTTTTTAATTTCTTGTAAAACCTAATTTTTTTTAATCTGCTTCAACCTGTCTCTCAAATGGCTCAAAAAAAGACTCAGGTGCATCTGTTAACATATTGATATGTGATATTTATAATAAGTTAAGCTCCATTACCCTACACTTTCCTGTGTTTAAATTGAGTAAAATTTTAACTCATTGATTTTATGATCACTTTTTCACAATGGAAATGACTGCTGGTGCAGTTTAATTCTGCATGCCAGCAGTGAATAACACTGCTGGGGGGGGGGGTCTCTCTTCTCTCTAGCTATGCAGAGGAAGAGTTAGTATATTTAAGTCAGGGGTTGCGTGTGGAGGTACCCCTCACATGACAAGTGCAGAGAGGGCTTGACGCTCTGAAAAGATGCTTTTTAAAAAAGTTTTGACAAACTAAAGTTTTGGCCATGTTTTTCAGCTAGTTATAACCTGGGACATGCAAGTAAAGCATTTAAAACCACAGCTTGTGTCACAGAAAAGTAGTATTACCTTAATTTAACTCAGCATTGCATATTACCGGGGAAGACTGTGTTTAGAAGTGGAAGCAAAGGTAAATAACAGAATGAAAATGTTACTTTCACTGTACTTCAAATGTACTTGTCTGATATGTCAGTTGCTGTTGATGGGTACAAGTCCTTCAGTTTCTATTTGGGAACAAGGACTCGGGTGAGTGGTGGAAATTGCTCTTAATACTGTTCAATGCACTCATTTTAAAAGCTGATAAAAGTGCCTGGGAATGCAGTGGTGGCTGGTTGTGCACACCAGGACAGGGCATCATATGCAAACAGTATTCCTCAGTATGTCCCCATATAGACAAAGCCATGTATTCTGTATATCTGTGTATATGTATATATATATATATATATATATATATATATATATATATATATATGTTGCTTAGTTTTATATGGAACATGCCATCCGATATAATGCATGGAAAGTCACACACTGAAGAAAAGGTTATATTTAGTTGTTAATATATAATTTGCTCCTGATTTAGTATCTGTTAGAAGTTTTACTGTAAAAATTGCTGATTCCAGAGGAAGCATGTATCCTGGAACCATAATCCAAATAAGGAACTGGGTGTTTTTTTTTTTTCTTTTAATTATTTGAAGACTTTGTTTTAGTGCCTTTCTATTTGGAATTTATGTAACAGCTTGTGATGACATTGATGATAATAACTCGCCTGCAATTCTGCAAGGCTCTTGTACTGATCATGTGCCTTGTTTTCTAATGGTGTCACGAACATACAACTCAGAAATTACAGCGTTGAGATCATTGTGGTGTGCAGGACTTTTTTCTAAAGTTTTAAAACCATTTACAGATGTCAGTGTTATGCAAATACCTTTGCATTTCTTCATTACTTTATTGGTACAACACCAATATTTCTTTTCATTGACCTGCTTTTCTAAATAATACATACATCTGTCTGCATGTAATGTGTTTTTAAACTTTTTGAGATAGCACTGTAATATAAACATTGTCAATAGTTCATGAAGATGTAATACAGTTACAATCTCCACTTAACTCTTCAATGTCACTCCTTCAGTAGGAATACTAAATGTTCATTCATACATTTTTAAACTGCCGTTATATGACGATGTTAGAGGTATGAAACAATGAGGGCATACAAAGAATCTGCTGTACACATGGACATTTAGACATCATATTAAGGCTAACGTTTCCTCACCAGTTTGAAACAATTCCAGTTTCATATGTAATAAATTCAGTTATAGAAGGTAATAGACTTGATAAGTGAACAGCTGCATATAATGAATTCCGTGTGCGTATACAATGTCATCTGTGATATTGCTTTATTATGTTATACCTTTATGTGGTAATTCATTACACAGTTGTCATGGTTACAATGTATAAGTTAGTGCTGTTCTAAATTTATATGCAGTATACTGAAGGCATACATAATTTGTCTTTATATTTATTTAAGTTTGATGACCGGGGAAGTCCACTGGGCCAAGAAGAGCCCGTTTTCAGTGGGGGCCGAGGAGAAAAGCTCCACTATAATTGCAAGTTACATTTCACATATTACAAAAGGACATAGTTCATACAGCTAATTAAACATTTACAGATAAGCTCCATGATATTTGCAATTGGCTTGTCACAATGTTACAAAAATTAAAAGACATAATTCAATACAGAAATTTCAACATTTACATAAAGTGAATATTTTTGCTATAAACTCAGTTGTAGGTTTAACATTTCAAAATATATAGCTACTAGCCATTAGTAGGTTAGGAAAATATTGTGCATGGCAAGGGTAATAGTATATTTGAGATTGGAGAGTATAGTACAATAGATGTTAGAGAGCAAATTAGTTTTTAGTAGGGGAGAGAGATTGTTTTGGGTGTGATGAAGTAATGGTAGAGGTAGTTGGATGAGTCAGTGCAAGATAGAATGGGGTGGAGGAGTTTAAGTTGAAGCGTGGCAAGGGCATTCCCATTTGGAAGAAAGATGAGAAAGTAGCTGTGATTTGAAATTTGTATGGTTAGGTAGGTTGCGTAGGTGTGGGGAGAGAGTTCCACTGTTTAGCTAAGGAGTGGGACCACAGTAGATGGCCAGGAAGTCATGCAGGTTTCTGGACCTGAAGGAGATCTTGTTTTTTGGATCTGAGTGAGCAGTTCTGAATGTAAGGTTTTAAGGAAGTAGCGAGAGCTGGGCAGTTGGCAGGTTTAAAGATGAGCTTGTGGGCAATGGTGAGTTGTAGGTAACTGAGATTGTTGGGTAGCTCAAGCCAGTTGAGGGTGAGGAGGGAGTGGCAGTGGTGGGATGAGTTTTTGAATTGGTTGCAAATTTGGAGATCTTGTGGTAGCAGGATTCAAGTTTGGACTGAAGGCCAAGATAGAGATTGGTGAAAAGAGGGGCACCATACATAAGGGAGTAGGAAGGTGGATGCGAGAGTTTGACAGGTAGAGGGGCTTAGGAAGTGGTTGTGCCTGTAGAGGAGACCTAACTTTTGGTAGATTTCCTTGATTGTGGAGTGAATGTGGGTGTCAAATTTTAGTTCTTCATCAATAATGATGCCAAGAAGCTTGATGTTGGGAACAATTTCAAGGAGAGTGCTGTTTTGGCTCTGTATGGTGAATGTGTATTTGTCAATGGAGTTTTTGGTAGGGGAAAAACACTAGTTTGGTTTTATTTGCATTTAGTGCCAGATGGTTAGACTGTATCCAGGTTTCTGTTTTGGAGATGGCTAGTTGGGTTTTTGCTAGGAGCTTGGAGGGGGAGAAGGCTGAGCAAATGATTGTTGAGTCATCTGCATATTGGATGATAGATGAGTCTGGGATGGATTGGTAAACTTTGTTAATGAATAGGTTGTAGAGAAGAGGGCCAAGAACAGAACCTTGTGGGACACCTGTGGGTGTGGAAAGGAAGGGGGAGGTTGAAGTTTTCCATTGGACAGCTTGTTGGCGGTTGGACAAGTAGCTGTAAAACCAGGCAATGGTGGTGGGAGAGAGGGTAGGGTGGAGATTTGGGATATAAGTAGGGTGTGTGAGATGGTGTCAAAGGCCTTTGACAGATCTAGGAATAGTGTGGATAGGAATTTGCATGAGTCGCGTTCAAGGTTTATGGTTTCAAGAAAGGAAAGAAGGGCAGTCATGGTGCTGTGGCCAGGGCGGAAGCCATGTTGGTTATGGGAGAGGAGATTGTTCAGTGTTAGGTGTGCCATGAGTTGTGCTTGTATTGTTTTCTCTAGTATTTTAGAAAGAGGGGAAGGGATGGCAATAGGCCTGAAGTTGGTGGTAT
This sequence comes from Protopterus annectens, assembly GCF_019279795.1. Taxonomy (NCBI): domain Eukaryota; kingdom Metazoa; phylum Chordata; order Ceratodontiformes; family Protopteridae; genus Protopterus; species Protopterus annectens. Next base: position 264,671,307 of record NC_056733.1, read on the forward strand.
CAGTATTTTTGCCACCTTTGTGGAGGGGATTGATGTAAGCATGGCACCAGATAGAAGGGACATATGATTCTATTTATAAGAATAGAGATGGGATAGGCAATGCTGTCTGTAGATTGTTTGAGGAAGGTGGGTGGAAGGTTGTCTGGTGCATTGCGATAGTGTTTGAGTTTGAAGAGAAGTCTTTTTATAGTGCTTATGGGGATGGGCTTGAGGCAGAAGGATGTGGAGGAAGGTTGATGATTGGGGTGGTGGTTGGGGCAGTGGTTGGGGCAGGAGGGGGTGGTGGTGGAGGAGGGGGGTGGGAAGGAGGCCGATAGTTTAGCTATGCAGTCTATGAAGAATGAGTTGAAATGCCTGGCTATTTCAAGGTTGGAGAGGCTGGGGTCTGGGCATGGGTTTTCTTTGTTGCTAGGATGCAGCATGGATGAGATGGAGTCCCAGAATTGTTTGGGATTTGTTGCGTGCACGGACTGGAGTTTGGAGTAATGGGCTTTGTGGTCTTTAATTATTAGTTTTTTGCATAGTTTCACAGTTGCTTATACTCTAGGAGGATGTTAGGGTTTTTATGTTTTTGATATTGTTTCCATTTTTTGCCTTTTTGGTGCAAGGCTAGTTTAGTATCTTTTGATAACCATGGGCAGGGATTGTTTTTGATGGGTTTGGTTCGAGGGGGGGGGGGGGCTTGCTGATTGAGAAGAGTTAGGAATGAGTGGTTAAAGTAGGAAACTGCATCGTCTAGAGGAAGGGTTTTTAGAAGAGACCAATCAGTATGCTTTAAGTATTCAGAGAAAGTTAGAGGGTTGAAAGAAGAGAGGTTGCGGGTTTGGATGTAGTGATGGTGTTTATGCAGTGGAGATGGGAGACAGTCGGCAAAGGCTGGTAGGTTATCACTGAGAGGATCAGATAATTTTCCAGCTTTGGTGATAAGGTTTGGATGAGTTGTTAGGATCCAGTCAATGATAGTACCAGAGGTACCATCTTTATTTGGTCTGGTTGGAGATTGTATTATTTGGAAGAAGTTGTACAGGTTGACTGTGTGGGATGAGGCTTCAGAGTTAATAGTATTCCAATTGATGTTGGTATCATTGAGTATATAGGTTTAATTTTTTATACTGGAGGAGAACCAGGACAGGATGTTTTCAAGAGTTTTGATATCACCAGGGGGAATATAGAGTGCAGCGATACATATGGACTTGTGGTTGTTTCTTTTTAATAAACCTATTATGATTTCAGCATTAGCAAAGGTTGGTATTTTATTGGAGTAGGGAGTTATGGTATGGGAGGTGGAGTCAATTATTGCTACTCCACCTCCTTTTTTGTGGGCTCTGTCATTGCAAATGATTTGGAAACCGAAACCTGGTGGTAGGATTTCGCTATCTTTTGTATGGGTTTTCAGCCAAGTTTCAGAAACGGCGGTAATGTTGGGGTGATATGGGAGAGCCAGGCATGAAGGTTAGGGATTTTGTTTTTTTAGGCTTTGTGCAAGTGTTGTAAGGTGAATGGATGAGTTTGTGGGTTGAGTGGAGGGTTTGGTGAGATTGATGTTAGAGATGGGTCCAGGGTTGGGATGGATGTCACTGGCTAGTGAGAGAGAGATGTGGTGGAGTAGAAGAATGAGGCAGTGTATTGGGCAAGGGTAGCTTGGGTTGTGTGAGAGTAGTGATTTTCTGGTACCATATTTAATTGGGGAGTACAGGAGGGGGTTGGGTTGGGAGCAGTTTTGGTTTGAAGAAATAGATTGGGTTAGAGGTAAAGAGTTCATGTGAGATGGATGAGTAGGATGGGAAGTGAGGTTGATGGTAAGATGTAGTGGAGCGTGTATGAGACTTATGACAAGGGTTAGGAAAAAGTGTGAGATAGGTAAGAGAAGAGAGAGAGAGATTAGTAGGGCAAATGGGGTTATAGGGAGAGATGTTATGTAGAGCATTGTAGGAGGGGTGGATGTTTGGGGTGATGTAGATCACCACAGGTGGGTGGGGTCTGGCTCAGGTGTGTTGTAACTGGAGAGGTGTTGGGTGGGGAGGAGTCAGGGGATGTATAAAAGTACAGATAGTGGGGGCTGGTAAGATTTGGGTTCAGGGTAGGGGAGTGGAGTGAGCCCGAAGGGCAGATGGAGTGGGTTACACCTTCCGGGAGGAGAAACAGAAAACAATCAGTGAGAAGGTTAGCAACTACAGAAATAGGGTAACCTATCATTTTAGTTTGAATGTTACCTTTCTGTTTGTTTTTTTATTACTCCTGCACCAATATTATATAATATATATATATATATATATATATATATATATATATATATATATATATATATATATATATATATATATATCAATTTATTTGATATGAAATACTGTTTGTAAACAAATCTATTTTTGTGCTGTGCTGTTATATAATGGATATATACTATTTCATACCCTATAAATGTGTGTGCCATCATGTATCCAATATCTGCAAACACATTTAATTAGACATGCTTTATCCTGAGTTATGAATGTTGTAGACTGTATTATCACGGTCAGAGCACTTAAATATAGTGGAGGTTCCCATCTTCACAGAAAAACCAAGGAGCTGCCCAAAGAATTTCAGGCAGTGAGCTTAACTTCAATGGTCAAGGAGGTGATAGGGATAGTCCTGAAATCAAGGCTTACAGGGATCCTGGAGCAAATGGGATACTCACCAAATTCCACCATGAATTCAAATCAGGCATATCCTGGCAGAGTAATCTAAATTCTATGACTGGATTATAAAGAGGACCATGGAAACAACATAGTGAGCATAACTGATGTGGCCTTCAAAGTCTTTAAATAAGTCTCACTCAACGGGCTTCATTCAAACATGATGAGAAGAGATGTGCATGGTAAACTGGGAGAAGAAGTTCAGAAGCACTTTAACAACAAGCATCATATCAGATGATTGCAAACAGGGATTTATTATGCCACCCTATGATTATTAAACACTCCAGAATTAACTCACCCTAATGATATATTGGTGTACTAAAATGGGCTCAGACTAAATGCTAAAATGTGCAGCCTCATCAAGTTTGGAAGACACCTCCTCCTCTCATACTGTCTACACAACACACAAAAATTTAGCTAGGGAAATAGGTACTTGGGTTAATAGCTCCCTCTCTTTGGACCGTCATTTAACAGTTGCCAGGAAATCCTTTTATTTAGCCCAGCTAATTGCCAAATGAATATTATCAAGGTGTAAACAGGTAATCTATCACTTACACACAGCACTGATTAGGCCAATGATCAAGTACAACACTCTACAGGATGCAGCTTACTAAACATGTCAAATGATTAGAAACACCCCAAAGGTTCCTACAAAACAAATCAGAAACTTAAAATCCATGCATTACCAAGAGAGACTGGAAGCTCTACTCATTCTATTCAGTGTCTTATAGATTTTTAAGGGGAAATCTGATTCACTTACCTTGCCATTACAAACCTAAATGTCCTGAACCTCCTGTTTTTCTGCAAGTCTAACATTTTCACCAGTATTAGAACCTGGGACCTAAATCTTCACCAATAGATAAATAAAACATGATGGAGGGACAAGTTTATAACCCAGCACTTCTTAAACCTCTTGAATAAACTTTCCTTGTGTTTTAAACAGTACAACTCACTTTCTTCCTTTAGATATAAACTAGATGACTGGATGGGTAGCCACAAATTTCTCTAGGACTGTCTAGTATGACCCTCTTGGAGAAAACAGGTGCTAACCGAGGGAAGGTATCGGCAAGGTGAGAATGGTCATGAGATTCAGTAGACTTGGAATATCCATGAATCTGTGAATCTATAATAGGTTAGTATCTAGACCAAAGCTCTCAGAATGTAAACATTTATTAGGTGGTATCCAGCAGTGGGTCCGTCCTTGATTGAACCATAACTAATGCGGTTGACTTTGACCTTACAAAGATTTTAAAAAATTAGATTAGTCTCTTTGCCGATAACATTAAAGTCAGAGATTTATATCAAATATGGGGAAGGCCTGAATAGCAACTTAAGGAGACTATAGGCATGTTCTAATTCCTAACAGCTTCACTGTTGCCACACTCACTAATTTGTGTTAAATTTAACCCTAGCCCTATCCCTATCCCACTACTTTATATTACTAAAAGCCCTTTCCCTAACAGTGCCACTACACAAAACAAAAGGACACAGGACATGCACAATACCAAACATGCAAAACAGTAAATCTATCCACTTACCTAAGCTTTACTCTAGTTCCAACCCACAATCACTTGTGCGTACACAATAACTGCTACAACCATTTAATTCATTTTCCTACTTAGTCCTATTTACATATATTATAGACATAAGCATTTAGCCATATGTGCATTCAGTCATTTTTATACTGCAAAAACATTTCAAATAAATCAGTTTTAGATATTTTGAGTTGTAACCATATATGTGAGTGTATATCTATATATTTATGTGTGTGTATTTGTGTGATTGTCATCTATGAGAGTGTGTGCGTCTGTGTGTCTGTCATCTGTGTGCATCTGTGTGTGTATGTGTCTGTCATTTATGTGTGTGTGTTTGTGTATGTTTGTGTGCATGTGTAAAATAACACATGCTGGGATACAATGAACATCTGCTATGTTGTGAGGTTTTAGCCTTTTGAGTCAAGTTACCAGCTTTAGTGTGTGGAGTATCTATTGCATTTCTGCAATGAAAATATTTTATAACACACCTGTTACCCAGTGAGATTGTTTTGCTTAGTTTTGTTTTCTGACCCATTTTAAATATAAATGCAAACACATACACATATATGTATGTATGTATGTATGACTGGGAGACCTCTTAAATTCTGCATGGTGATCAGATGCAACAGGAACAGTCTAAATGCTTTTCACTGATCCCCATGTTTCATTGAAGAATGCCTGTTTGGTTTGCCAAGATCTCAGAACTGAGGGTTATGAAATTATTTATTACCCCTAAGATTCCATAAAGCACATCTTCATCTAAGCCAAATGCTCCTTCTTCAAGAAAGGACATATCACTTAACACACTATCCCTATCTCCTTTCACTTCTCTAACAGAATTACTGATGGCTGACCAACTTTAGAAACTAATGTAAATATTGTACATTACACTCTGTATTACTATAATGGACATATACATACATTTGTCCTGTATAACTATCCAGAACTATCATGTTATTGCTTACATTTCTGTTTTTTTTATATGTGAAATGTTTTGTTTTTCACCCAGGCTGAGCTTGAAATTTATTTATTTTATTTATTTATTTATTTTACATTTGTTTACTGGAAAAGTCAGACTGGGCATGGATCCCATTTTCAGCGAAGGCCCAGTGAGAAAAGCTCAACAAAGATTAGTACAGCAAATGAAAGGAAATACAATACGCATGTTAATAAAGTATAGTGCAGAGTCAAAAAGTTAATAAGGTACAGTTTCAAGGCCAAGAAAGGAGCAAAAAGTAAATATACTATAAGGAGCACAGTGTGTTACAATAAACAATACAGTTGAAAGGACATTTTGTTCACTCATTTGGTTACATGCATCAGTTGATAGTGCAGTAAACACACATTGATTAAGAGGGGATAGAAAGGAGTTGTTGCAAGCTTTCATAGAAGGTTAAAGTATAATCTGATCTGATTAAGTGAAGCCTGAGAGTACTGATTCATGGTCAGTATCGATCAGTGCATTATACCAGAAAACATATATATATATATATATATAACAAAATAAACATGTTTGTGTTTAGTGTCAGTGGTCCAGCAGGTTGCACATTTGACTTTGGGCTGGACGAGCAGAAAGCTGTGGGTTCTGTTCCCATGCCAAATGATTGGATTGCTGACTCTGTAAGGCAGTATCAGTTGGGATGCTGCACTCTTGAGTGTGCCAGCCTTCAGATAAGATGTTAAACTGAGGTCCCATCTGCTTCAGTTGGTAACATGATTCCTCAGCACTTATTAAAAAGTGAAGGGGAAGCTCCAGGCGCCCTGGCCAGACTTCCCCTAGTAGTAAAATACCACCGCAGATTACCACTGAAAGGATGCCACTAGCCTAGTGGGACTAACCTAGTCAACAAAGGATAAACAAATGAAATTAAATAAGTACAGCTAGGGAAGATGGTATCTGGGGGTCCAGGAGGCTAAAGAAAATATATTTCTTTTACCAGCATTGACTTTGTGCATTGATGGCTGAATATTTTTATCTTAAATTCTGTTAATAAAGGCTCTTTGTTTTACTCTAAAGCCTTTATGTCTGTGTATACAAAAATAAGACTAATGCAGAATTTTTTTTTATAGGTTAGTACTAGGCTAACTGCCCTTGCGAGCTATTGTAAGCCTAGCCAATTACAGCTTGTGAGACTCAAACCCTGTAACTTGTGTTTGTAAGGTAAACACCTTAACCATTAGGCCACCCTCCCAACAGAATAGCCTGTGAATATAATATTCTGCAAATAAATCATCATGCCCACCTTATATACCTGATTACTCCAACTTTACTCTTGTGACCAAACCCACACCAGGAATGAATCAGTCTAGCATAGTCTATAACCACAAATAGCTGTGTGAATTCATATTCTCATTGCATGTTTTGGGCAATGAGAAATCTTAATTTTTGGTACCCATTTTATAATTAATGAATAATACAGAACAAGTAATGCAGTGCTATAGGATATTATCATGCTACAATGTGTAGTATGAGGCATGAGGTAAAGACAAATACAGTACACAAATGAAAAATATTGGTGTAATATCAAAGCACACCTTGAGTGAATTATTGCTACATTAGTTTAATTTGATGTGATATCAGGTAGTGTCATCTCAGATAAGAAACAGCCAGCTTTAAGATTTTTGTCTGCCCCATTTACAGTTAAAACTATCCAGGGATACCCACATGGAGATACATAAAGAGTACCCCAGCTATTTAGACTCCACCATACCATTCATCAGAGGCAGCTACAACATAACATTAGTTTATGTGAACTGAAAATATGCTGGACCCCAAACCCTGTTTTTGTTTACTATTTTTGTCTTAAATTAATGATTTAACTAATACATCAAAGCGCAGCCCCTTTCTAGGTGAAGAACCATTGATGAGCTATTCTGATAGGATGAGAATGGGAAACACAGTCAAATGCTTAATTTTCTAAATATTGGCTGCAGAAGATACACCTGATTTTATTACTTTTCTTGTTGCGTGAAGGTGACATCATGTTAGAGGCACATAATTCTAAAATGGACATTGTAAAGCTAGGCTGGGATAGAAATCCCTAACGAGAGAGGAAGAAACTGGGATGAGATTTAGGAGTCACTAAATCTGAAGAACTAAGAAAAGCATTTTTCCTGGAGTTTAGCATGTGAAGTGATAAAAGAAAATAGGGCAATAATTCCCTGGGGAAGAGCCTACCAACTAGAACATATTTCACACAGCATCTGAAGCTGTATACTAGATTTTACTCTCTCATTTCCAAATTTATGCTAGTGCTATTATCTGTGTTTTAACAAAGAGACACTGACCACTAAGTGTGGATACTGCAGTGAATTGGTTTAAAAAGCAGCTACATATAAATTGTTACATGGTCTAGATGGTGGTCCGAAACAGTGATGCTGCTTTAACTCATGTGAGCTATCCTTTATTAACAGATACATATTTGTTACAGATTTACTTTATTAATAATAAACAGTTTTGTAAAGCCTATCTTATACCAGCTCGTGCTGAACAAATCAGATCTATTTAAATCATTATTACTTAAACATGTATTTCACATGCATTTCTACTAAACTTTAGGAGCCATGATAATTACTTACTAGATAAACTAATTTCTGTCATCATCCTGACAGATTATGTCTGTTGGTTTGAATTGTTTTAATTTTGCAATGCTGCATTTTATTTATGTATGTATTTATTCAAATTGTGTTTATCATGCTGTTGGGCTGGTACAGGACCCTTTTCCACCACCTCCTGAATCAAATGGCTGAACATGACATACAAAATGGCTAAACAACTCAAGTAGTTCATATAAACATGTATGTAGCAACCAACTATACTGCATTTTAAGGGTAACAAAGTGGATCACAGATACTACCATTATTTATTTGCAGCCAGTATACACATTGTTTTGAAAGCACTGAGGGTCTCTGTGGTCTGACTATCAGTTTTGCATTTTGTATGGATGAAGTTAGGCATGAGCATTGTGTTATAGCAACAATGCCATAGGTTATCCATCCAGCAAATGATTTCACATTCAACATGAAAAATCATTTCTCAGGACATAGCTACATATGTTAGTACCCATAATGAGCAGTCTCATAAATATAATGATAAATAATTTGGGCACAGAATGTTAAGAAACAGCCATTAAGTGGCCATTTTGCTTCTTACTGACCCACAGTATCACAGCACTCTTCACATGAGCACCGGCTACAATGTATGTGCTTGTTTGTTTGTTTATTTACTTATTTACTAGGAAGTGCCAGCATGAACAGTTACTAGCAGGTTTTTTACACATGTGCCTGCAGGGTATGAAACCTGCCTATTGTTTCCCGTCTGATTATAATGTGAATACCCTGCATACATTCTCCTTAGCTGTATAATCATCTAGGCTTAGATGGTATTACTACGCATACATGTGTCTTCTGGCAAAGGAAATGCATTTTTGTATATGCTGTTCATAGAATGCATGTTTCTATGTCACAGTACCTTGAAGTATATAATTACACACCTACATCTCATACAGTATACAAGTATGGCACTCTCACTGGTATCCTGGCTATTGGACTTTAATTTGTTTAGCTGTCTGTGGTTTGTTATGCCTTATGGTCTTACTGCATCCATGTACATAGTTGTTTGCATCACTTTAATCAATACCATATTTAAGCAAACATTCACCATGTAAATGATGCGATACAACTCATGTAAATTGTACCATGGCACATATTCAATTTATTTAGCAGATGGTTAATGAACTTGCCTCATTATGCAAGTCTAGCTGTGTTTGCATTTATTTTTTTATTTGTCTGGTTACTGCATTTATTAAGTGGGTGTCCATGTGAACCAACAGTTCATTTATAGAGAAATCCTAGGATAAAGCAAAACAAATATAGTTATTAACTGACAATGTATTATAGGACACGTATGCTAAAATTAGATGATACAGATCTAGACATGCAATAATTAAACTATCAAATGCAGAGGACACATTTTCATACTATTTACCTCTGTTTAGTATACTTCCAGTAAGTCAAGGACTTCTTAACCACTGGCATACTTCTACCATTCATATATCAATACATAAATTCAATCATGTATATCCTTCCTAATACAGTAGGTCACGTAGGTAGGCCGCGTGCACACTTACGAACTTAGGGAAGTCTGTATAATACAGCAACAAATGGGATTTTAAAGTATCAGTTGTCTGTCAATTTCATATGAAATATGGTGACTATGAAGAGTCATATATTTGTATATTAGTGCATTTTTGCTGATGTATGTTGTCTCCAGAGTTCCTACTTTATAATCAGTTTTTTTACAAACACACACACACACACACATATATATATATATATATATATATATATATATATTTAGTCTAATACTCAGCAAATTGAACCATAAAATATCAAGTAAAACTGCTTGAAACTGAAATAATCCATAAAAAATGCAGAAAGCACTTGTTTTGCCAGGGCAACCTCCCCTCTGTCCCACCATACCTGTACTAACTATACATACCACCTCTGAGATCATGTTACAGTGGGGGAAAGGCAAATCCCCTACTCCCACTGTTCTGCAGACTCACACAGGAAAAAAGCTGGCACTGTATGATCAGCTGATTTTCACACAGCTTTACCAAGTTTTACTTCTCAACTACCTAAATTATATCCATATATATATATATATAGAGAGAGAGAGAGAGAGAGAGAGAGAGAGAGAGAGAGAGATAAAATTAAACCACAAGAAGAACTGGTACTCAATGAGCATTGAAGTTGCTGTATTGAGCCTCCTTTAAACCAAGAAAAAAGAACCATGAACTGTAGCTAATCTCATTTGCAACTTCAAAGTAATCAGTCACTTACAACTTGTTTAGAAATCAATATTTCTTTTCAATAAAGATTTTAATATATATGCTTTCACTTTCTTCAGGAGATTTGATATATAGGTATACATACTATATATATATATATATATATATATATATACACACACACACACACACACACACACACACACACACACACACACACACACACACACACACACACACACACACACACACAGTGGATATAAAATGTTTACACACCCCTGTTAAAATGCCAGGTTTTTGTGATATAAAAAAATGAGACCACCATAAATCATTTCAAAACTTTTCCCACCTTTAATGTGACCTATAACCTGAACAATTCATTTGAAAAACAACTGTTGGGGGAAAAATATAAAAAATAAAAAACATACAATAAGCTGGTTACATAGGTGTGCACACCGTTAAACTAATATTTTGTTAAAGCACCTTTTGATTTAATTACAGCATTCAGTCTTCTTGGGTAGGAGTCTATCAGCATGGCACGTCTTGACTTGACAATATTTGCCCACTCCTCCTTGCAAAAATGCTCCAAATCTGTCAGATTATGAGGGTATCTCTTA
>NC_056733.1:264686922-264736922 GCF_019279795.1 Protopterus annectens
CATTAAGAAAGGTAACAATTATTTTTCTTAAAATTGCAATTGAATAATAGCACTAGCCCTCATGATCAAACCACACCAATCATGGGGACCCACACCCAGTCGTAGATTATTGCTGAATTATTTTTCTTTTAGGCTTGAGATGTTTCACCCTTTTTATGGGGTAATCCTGAAGATAAACCACTCTACACTGAAAACAGAAAGCTTGCATGGAGTGCAAGAAGAGTGTAGGAGCTTACGCCGGCAATATGTCTGCCATGCAATCCAGGTACAGCCGACAGGGACGTGCACGAGAGCTGCTAAAGCTACTCTTGCACAGACAGCATCATGGTATGCAAATTACCTCATTTACTGGTGAAAGCCATGCAAATGAGGTAAATTTGCTATCCAGGAAACACTAACCTGTCCTTGGAAGATTAGTGTTAGCTGCAGAAGTGTACTCCGTTGGTAATGGAGTACATTTCTGCAAATAGCTAAACGGAGCTATGACAGCTCCAAATTAAAGATGCATACAGTTAAGGAAGCATGCCAATGGCCAAATATAAGGCCATTGGCATTATATAATGTTTAAAAATATAACAAATTAACTTTTTTTTTTCCCCGATCTCCGAGGTTTAAGCATAGCGCAGCACCGTGCAAATGTGCGGCGCTTATAAAAACAAGAAAATAATTTAAAAAAAGCCAAAAATAGGCATTTTCACTAAAAAGCTTATTCTGCTATGCAGGTGAATGGCAGGCTGAAGACAACATGGCCACTGAGTAGTGGTTGCTAAGGGAGGGAAGCTCAGTGTGAGAGATGTAACCATGCATTACTAGGCAATCCTATGCAAATGAGGATAAGGATAGTGAATCCCAATTTTCCCCAGCATGTGAGGCATGTCCCAAGAGTGTAAGAGTAGGAGTAGGTGAGTAGTAGAGCAGAATAAAGGTAACATCATGAGGGGGTGTGTCAGACAGGCTGTAAGCTAATTGGAGCACAGTGGCTTATGTTTGCTTTGAGTTGCTCAGGATTGCAAGAGGCGTGCCTACAGTTGTCCTATTTGAAAACCTCAAACCAAAGGTGCACACTGTTAAAAGATAGGAAACTCCTTGCAAACATGCACGCAGCATGTGCACGTCTGTGCGTGCGTTTGCGCTCGTTTGCACGGCACTGCCCCGGGCGGAAACAGAAAGGCAAAAGGAAGGAAAAGAAGTAGTAGGAAGTTAACCAAGGAGAACTAGCAGAGCTGCCAGGTGAAATATATCAGAATCAGCCAATTACACAGGCAGCAGACTAGCCCAGCCCAGCACTTTAAACTCTGCAAACACCATTCCCCACTGTTTTTTCTCAAGAACTCTGCAACACTGCAGTATACAAAGAGGAAAAGCTTAAAAAGCTTAGGTCAGACAAAATGCCAGGGGCTGCTCTTGCTATCATAAACCAACATGTGCAAGGTGCTGAGGCTGCTGATGTTGTGAATGCTGCTGAGCAACCCACAGTAAGGAGACGGAGAAGAGTGTACAGACCTGGGGTAACCTACCAGGGGCTACATGAGCTGGAGATAGTGGAGCGCTATAGGGTGGACAGAGACCTCCTACAGCAAACTGTTTAGCTTTGCCGGCCACGCCTCACACACAGAACCAACAGAGGGGAACCTATCCCAGTGGATACCAAAGTATGTGTAGGCCTAAGAATACTAGCTACAGGTACCTTCCAAAGACTAACTGGTGATATGATTGGGATTTCACAGGCATCAGCATCCAGGGTACTCCACCAGTTCCTGGATGCCATATCAGCACATGTCGGTGACCACGTATATTTCCCCAATTCCCATGAGGCATTGGCCAGCAATATGCATCTTTTCCACCAAATAGCAGAATACCCTGAGGTAGTGGGTGCAATAGACTGCACGCACATACACATCAAAGCACCACCCGGTGAGTGGGGAAGGGTCTACATCAACTACAAGGGCTTCCCTTCCATCAACTGCCAGTTTGTGTGCAATGCCCAGGGCATAATAATGAATGTGTGTGCTGGATGCCCTGGAAGCTATCACGATTCCCACATTTGGCATCTGACCCGGCTGTACCAGAGATTTGCCAATGGGGACATCCCTGAGGGTCACCTAGTGGGGGATGCTGGATATGCACTGGAGCCGTGAGTGATGACACCCATCAGAAATGCACCCACACCTGAACAAGAACTCCATAATGAGGCACACGCACAAACAAGAAACATAATTGAGTGTGTGTTTGGGATGCTCAAGTCACGGTTCCGGTGCTTGGACACATCTGTTGGAGCCTTGCAGTACTCACCAACTACATGTACCCAAATTGTTATGGTATGTGCCATGCTACACAATATGATCCTGCGGAAACAGCTGCAGCAGTAACAGCATGGAGCAGGGCCAAACAGCCCCCCATCATTGCCAAGGCCTACACAGGCACAGCATGACTCAGAGGAGGAACAACATGAGCCTGCCCCAGTAGGCAGAAGGAGGCGTGCCCAGTATGCCCTGGCCTTGGAAAAGAGGCAACGCATAGCACATACACTGACTCAATAGGAACCCTGGAAATGACACCTCTCTCTGACTTGCACATACAGTAAAAGGGATGCCTAACTTGACACTACCTGTTTTCAAACATGTATAGGGAGTGTACTATGTGCATCCGACACAGGCAGCCCTGCAGCACCACCTGAGGCATGAGTGCCCTATTTTGAGCAATATAAAGCACTGCTAAGCACATTTTACCAGTATTGAAGAATATTTAAATACAATTGGGTGTAGCTGTGCACTGCGCTAACCAGCGCAACGTCAGGCAACGTCGGGCAAAGTTGGACAACGTTGGGCAAAGTCGAGTAAACATGCTCACACCTGCTTTACTGTTCCTTAACCAGTCAGGTCTGCCCAGCAGGAAAATAAAAAGCAGTCACAGGGCTCGAACTCAAGATACTGTGCACTATAGTCACAGTACTGAACCACTAAGCCATGACAGCATTTCACTGGCACAGACATAACTTAAGTCACTCACATATACCAGTTGGGGGGGGGGTCACATACCTAACAGTCACAACCAACAGGACAATTGCAGACAAACGCAAACACAAACAAATGCTGTATCATGCCCTCTGAAGAGGCATATGAGTAATCTCCCCCCAAGCATATAGAGACAAATAACAGCAGGCCAGGCAGTGTGATGTGAGTTGAGTAGGCTATGAAGTCACAAATTAATATGCATGTATTTGGAAGCTAAGGTCTGTAGTACAGTGGTATGCCTCAAGCCAGTATGATAGGCAACAGTACAGACTGAAATGGAGTACCTGACATAGCAGTGCAGGCCTATCAAATGTGTATAAGTGTCAGGTGTACCCCTCATCCTATGTACACCCACAGTAACAATCAGGTGTGCCCCCCTGGGTAGAAATGTACAAATAATAGCTGTCCCCCCCTGTATGTAGAAATGTTGATAAGTCTATGCAAATTGACTCATGGAAACCCTGCAGGCACAGTATGCTTCCTGTCGATGTACAACACAAAGGTGAGCCCTGAAGTAAAAACCAACTTGAATTTTCACACACATATATAGTATATATATGCCCATAGTGGGCATGCTCACACACTTAAACAAATATAGCAAATGTCAGTCAATAACATACTGAAAGGTCATACTGGGCATGTTCACACACTTAAACAAACGAAGCAAATGTCAGTCAACAACATACTGAAAGGTCATACTGGGCATGCTCACACACAAACAAACAAAGCAAATTTTAGTCAACAGCATACTGAAAGGTCATACTGGGCATGTTCACACACAAACAAACAAAGCAAATTTCAGTCAACATACTGAAAGGTCATACTGAGCATGCTCACACACAAACAAACAAAGCAAATTTCAGTCAACATACTGAAAGGTCATACTGAGCATGCTCACACACTTGGCCATGTCTGAGTACAGCAGTGGGCCACACATATCTGGCAGTTGCAGTTCTTACTCCAGACACGTCACTATTCACCAATCCTGCCTTGCGCGCACAGTGATATGAAAACAGACCCATATAACATATTGGACCCCTGTCATAATCAAACTTAAGTTGTTCAAAGAAAGTGAAAAATCCAAAGAAGATCAATAAATCTCTGATCAGTATCATCAAGAAACAATGAGCACTCCTAACATTATCCAAGCCATGTTCTGCCAAAAATATTGCCAAAGAGTCCATAGAGAACCATGAAGCTTTCTTTAGCTATGTCATAAATATCAATGTAAACTCATATATGTTCTGAGTCAGTGCAAAGTGTAAATGAATACATGTACATGACTGACATTGCCAACATCTTGTCAGACAGGTTCATACATATTTACCCCCTCTCACTGCCAAAAGGGCCCATTGCCATACCTGGAGACTGTGAAAACCAAGAAATCACATATACAATGGTTAAACAGCTGTATCCAAACCTAAAAACACGGTGTCTATGGGATGACATGGTGTCCCTGGCTGTGTCATATGTGAACCCAAAAACAAACACACCCTGCACCTGAACAGTTTGTTGAGACTCACCCTCTGTACAGGATATGAAACTGTTAAATGGATTACAGCAATGTTTGGCACACTCCACAAGTGTTGGTGCACAACAGACCATGGGAACTATTGTCTTATAAGCCTAATAAGCCTGATCTACAAGGCCATGGAGTCCATCATTATGGAACTCATAAACAGAGCTATTGGGAGCCTATAAACACCCAACCCTACACATTTTGGTTTGGTCAGGGGCAGATCATGGCCCCTAAACCTGCTAGACAGTTTTCAAGGCAGTTACACAGGACATATATCAATGAAATGAGCTCCACATGGCCTACATAGATCTTGAAAAGCCCATTTCAAACATCCCACACACATGTATCCACAAAATCAACATCCTGTGCATAAACATGTATGTCATCTGATGGATTGCCAACTGGGGCACAGATAGATCCCACGTGGTAAGAATTGTGGTCTCTCTGTTGGACTGTAAGCTGGTAACAACTGCTGTCCCCCCATGGCTCAGTCCTGGGATGACTCCTGTCTGGTGTATACTTTTCAGAAATACAGTCAAACCACACGAGGGCTATGGTTAGCAAAGTTTGTGGATGACTGCAAAAAGGTTGTCATAATCGATGTTTGGAACAACAGAGACATCATTAAAAAGGGTCTCAGTCAGACAGCTGTGGTGTCAAAATTATGGCCTCAAGCTACAGTCATACAAATACCACATAGGTGCCAACACCCTAAATATGGAGGTAATAATAAGGGATCTATGGACACGTGGATAGTCATCACTAATTTCAGAAACACATTCGCAAAGTGGTTAGAACATCATGCTATGTGTTCCCACAAATTGCCAAGGTCTTTGCATGTAGGTCAAAGGAGGTTCCCTCTACTCATCAGTCATCAGACCCATCAGAGAGTACCACAACACACTTGCAATGAATCTGACTAGGCACCTTCAGCAGCTGGAAAGACCACTGAAGTACCTCAACAAGAGGATTACTGGCCTCAAACAGTTGCCGCATGCAACAAGACTGAAGTAACTCAATCTGTACTATGTTGCATACTGTCTACTCAGGCAATCTCTGCCCAACAGACAGGTCCATGTCCAATGCAGAACTGATGCGCATGCTCTATCTGAAGTAAACCCAAGTTCACTGTGCCACATGCTCTAGAGATATAATAATCACAACAATAAATAGAACATGTTGGAGAGATACATTACTAACTCACAGACTTCCCTTGCTTTGGAACAGGCTCCCAACCTACATTAAGCTGAGTCCCTCACTGACACTCTTCCAGAGGAGCCTTGATGAGTGTATGTGAAACTGAACTGTCACACCATGGATCACTTTATCAGCTATACTACACAGAGGCATAGGGAACTAACCCCATGTGTGGTGATAGCTGCACACTCTGGACATACTAATATATGCCTTCAGGCAGATAGCCTATTACCT
Organism: Protopterus annectens; assembly: GCF_019279795.1. Lineage (NCBI taxonomy): Eukaryota > Metazoa > Chordata > Ceratodontiformes > Protopteridae > Protopterus > Protopterus annectens. Next base: position 264,692,887 of record NC_056733.1, read on the forward strand.
ACCGATGTACCTATATATGTAGGGGGAACACAGTATAATAAGCCAAAGATGGATGGGCAGAGATGTGTGTAAGAGGATGACCATGACAGTGAGCCATCCAGGACTGTCCCACCCAGCACACATCCCAATGGCATAAAAGACATGAGGTGCACATCTCACCCACTGTACATAATAGCCACCAGTATCTGTAAGCATTACAGTGTATGTGGTGCATGTGCCTGCTGTACAACATGACTGTACAATGAAATACACATCTATTATCTGTAGACATGTACCTGTCACATAGGTTCATAGGTATGTAGTAGACTGTCTTCACGAAGGCATATATTAGCCTAGGCAAGTTGTGTAACTTTCACCACCCCATTGGTTAGTCTTCTAAGCCCTAGTTCTAATAGTTAGTACCCTAAGCCCCTTTCTAGTGGGGCTGCTGATGTGATGCCTGGCATGCATTGTCTGTTTCCCATCCACTCATCAAGGTTCCTATTTTAGAGTGTCAGTGAGGGGCTCTGTCTGATGTACATTGGGACTCTGTTCCACAGTAAGGCAAGTCCCTGGGATGGTACTCTATCCCACCAGCATGTTGTAGTCATTGTTGTGATGAGATTCATATCCCTGGAGTGTGTAGTGCGACTCAATTTTGTTATCCTTAGATGGAGCATGTTCAACAGTTATGTGTTGGACATGGCTCTGTATGTTAGGCAGAGTGTGCCTCTGAGTAGGTGGTACGCAACGGAGAACAGATTTAGTTTTACCAGTTGTGTTGCACAACACAACTGTTTGAGGTCAGTAATCCTCTTGGTGAGGTACCTCTGTGGTCTCTCCAACTGCTGGATATGCTTAGTCGAGTACATCCAAAATGGTGCATTGTACTCAATGATGGGTCTGATGACTTAAGAGTAGAGGGCCACCACTACCTCTTTTGATCCTGATGCAAACCCTTTGTTGATTAGGTGGGCCACATAGGATTTCCTAATCACTTTGGCAACATGGTTGTCAAAGGAAAGATGACTATTTACTTGTGTCCCCAGACCCCTTATTACCTTGTCAGTTTTTGGGGGGTAACACCTATGTGGTAGTTTGTGGGTACTTTGTTTTCCCCAAAGGGAATTACTATGCATTCTTTCACACTGAGCTTGAGGCCATGATTCTGACACCACACATCTGTCTCATAGAGTCCCTTCTGGAGAATATTTGTGTCATCCGGGGAATCTATTATAGCAAACACTTTACAATTCCCAGCAAACTTAGTCAACCACACCCCTCCTGTGTTGACATGTACTTCTGAGAAGTATATACCAAACAGGAGGGCCCCAGGACTGAACCCTGGGGGACACCAGTTGTTACCGGTTTAGAGTATGACATGTAGCCAGCAACTCTTAATTTGTGGGATCTGTGAGCCAGTTTGCAATCCATCTTGCGATGTATGGATTTATGCCCAGGTTGGTGAGTTCATCTATGATACCTGACTGGGGAATGGTGTCAAAGGCCTTAGCGAGGTATAGGTAGGCTGTGTGGAGCTCCTTTCAATCATCTGTAGCCGGGGTAACTGTCTCAAAGAAATCTACCCAGTTCAGGAGGCATGATCTGTATTTGATGAAGTCAAACTGGGTGTGCTCAACTGTGTGAAGGTTCTCAATGTCTTTATTGTTGACTTCCATTATGATTGGCTCCATTGCCTTGCAGATCAGACTTGTCAGGCTCATAGAGTGTGAATGCCAAGGGTCTTTTGTGGCCCCACCCCTGTAGAGTGGGAAGAACGTTGCTGTGCAACATTCTATGGATACATATCCTGTAGAAAGCATGTAGAGAGAGGTGTAGGTATCCTTGATGAATATGGATACATCCCCACCCTATGTGCTATGATCCAGGTTCTGATGCGGGAAGGTATGGAATAAGTAGTATCCTGGTAGTGCTGGTGTGCTCCCTGGAGCCTTGAACTAGGTTTCTGTTACTGCACAGATATCAATATTCCCAATACTGAGAAGTGCCTCGAGTGTGTGCATTTGGAGGCTGAGACTTCTGGCAATGAGTAGCATTTAGCTCACTTTGTGGTTATTTGTGTTGGTTATGGGGTTTGGTTTGTCCTGAGTGACCAGCGTTCCACACCTGAAGTCAACACCTCATTGGTCCAATCCGACCATAAGCTAATTACCCTACATATCCACATTCGGCCCCCAGCCCCCATTAAGGAAACCATGTTAAAAAATTTCTCCAAAGCCAACTTCATGCTTCTTAAGACAGAAGTGGTGAACTTCATGACACCCATGCAGATGGACAATACAGTTACAACTACTGAATCCTACACAATTGCACTTTATAAGCTCTTACATGAGTGCATGGATTGTGCTATCCCAAACAGAACCAAGATGCTATCCTCCAAAAAAAGGAAGCCAATCTGGTGGTCCCCTGCCATAAACAAACTGTACAACAGAAGGAAGAAACTGTTGCAAAAAAGAGTAAAATCCCATGAGTGGAGGAGCTCCCTGGTCAGCCTCGGTAAGAAGCTATGATCCCTGTTAAAATCCTCCAAAGCTAGTTATGAAAACAAAATCACCACTGATTCTAAAGACAACCACAAAGCATTCTGTAGCTATGTCAAGAATCTCAATGGCAACACTCAGATCTGCTCTGAGTTACAGCACAGTGGCACTAAATATACAGACTCAACTGATATTGCCAACATCCTGGCAGATAGGTTCAGTGCTAACTTTACCCCCCTCTCACCCAGTAAAGAACCCATCTCTATACTGGAAGAATGCAAAGTTCCTGTAATCACGGCTGCACAGGTAAAAACCACACTTTCCAAAGCCAGGAACACAGCATCCATGGGACCAGACAACATCTTAGGCTGCGTTCTACACGAACTACAAAACGAACTGGCACCAAACCTAAGTACCATGTTCAATCATAGCCTCACCTCAGGCTTTGTGCCTGCTGAATGGTGCACAGCGACAGTTATCCCACTACACATGAGGGGAGCCACCACAGACCCCGGGAACTAGCACCCCATTAGCCTGATGCGCCTGGTCTGCAAGGCCATGGAACGTATCATCATGGAACTTATAAACAAAGACATTGGTAATCTCCAAACTCTAGACCCCAACAAGTTCGGGTTTGTAAAAGGCAGATCATGTCTCCTAAACCTGATAGACGTCTTTGAAGCAGTCACCAAAGCCATAGACAAGGGTAAGGTGGTTCACACAGCCTATCTAGATCTCGCCAAGGCTTTCAACACCATCCCCCCACTCTGGAATTATAGATAAACTCACTAAACTAGGTATAAATCCCTGTGTCACAAGATGGGTTGCCAACTGGCTCACTGACAGAACCCACATTGGGAAAGTAGCAGACTCCAAATCCAACTTCAGACCAGTGACAGGTGGAGTACCACAGGGTTCAATCCTGGGTCCTGTCCTGTTTGGTATCTACTTCTCTGAAGTACAGGCCAACACAGAAGGTCTTTTGCTAATGAAGTTCACAGGTGACTGCAAACTAGGAGCCATAATCTAAACTACTAACGATGTGGACATCCTACAAAAGGGCCTCACTGAGACAGATGCCTGGTGTCAAAGCCATGGCCTCAAGCTCAATGCCAAAAAGTGCATTGTCATCCCCTTTGGTAAAAACTCTGTACCCATGAACTACAACATAGGTGGTAGTATACTTAACACCGAAAGTGTGATAAGAGACCTTGGGACACAGGTGGACAGTAGTCTCTCCTTTGATAATCACATCGCCACAGTAGTCAGGAAATCCTTCTACGTGGCACACCTCATCACAAAAGGTTTCTCATGCAGAAAAAAGAGGTCATTGTTCCCCTCTACTCATCACTCATTAGATCCATTATAGAGTACAATGCCCCTTTTGGTATGTACCTCACAAGACATCTACAACAACTGGAAAGGCCACAGAAATACCTCACAAAGAGGATTACCAGCCTCAAACACATGCCCTACACAGACCATCTCAAAAAACTCCAGCTTTACTCCGTCGCATATCGCCTACTCAGAGGTGATCTCTGCCTAACATACAAAGCTATGTCAAACCCAGAGCTGTTGGACATGCTCCACTTAAAGAAATCCCAATCCCTCCAAGCTACATGCTCTAGGGACCTAAACCTTGTCACCACAATAAACAGAACATGCCAGAGGGATAGATTCCTGTCCCAGAGACTTCCCATACTCTGGAATAAACTACCTATCTATATCAAACAAAGCTCCTCATTAGCACTCTTCAAGAAAAATCTTGATGATTGGATGGGAAATAGGAAATTCACCCGGGGATCACTTCTGTGTCTCTGCTCGACAGTGGCACAGGAAAATAAATTTCTTGGGTGGCAAAAGCCAGGGTACCTTTTCGGCTGGGCTTGTATAGGCCCCAGGGCCAATAGCCTAGTACCTACCTATGAACCTATGAACCTTTGAGCCTTGCCTAAAAAAGGTAATATGGGGACAGCAAGAGCCTTGGCCAGTATTCAGAAGCATAGGGGTGACAGGTGCAAACCATCTCTAGTGAAGCAACGAGGCTTTTCTATCATGCCATCACAGACAGACAGAGACTGGATCCCTTCTGAATGACACCAGAAGCTCATCCAATTGTTGAAGTTTATCATCTTTCTGTTATATTGCAGTATCATGTAGGTGAAGGTAAGATGCTACTCAAGGTCAGGGTCATACCAGCCTGGGCTACATGATCATACAGCTATTATATATCTCTTGTCATGTTGTCCTGGGAGGTATGTCTCAGATCATTCACACTGACATGTACAAAGAACACGTCATATATGTACCTGCTCTGGAGTGATGTAAGTGCTTGTGTTATGTGGTGGATCATAGCACCTGACAGACAACTGACAGTAACCTTCCCCTTGTCCAGCCAAGTGAGTGGAACATCTGTGTGCCTGACTATGGAGTCACCTATTACTAGTGTTTTGGGTATGTTGTTTTGCCTTAGGGCCTGTTGTGAGGCACACTGCTTTGGTGTATTATGTGTTTTCTGGCGTGTGCTTGGAGGTGCATGTTGCTTGCTTGTCTGCTTAGGAGGACACTCTCTTTTTCAGATTAATATTTGTATTCTCCAAGTATGGTAATGTGTATTTATGTGTGTGTTTTGCTGGTGCTTATATTGTAGGTCTATGTGAGACTGTTGGTGTTGTGGTTGTATGACCCTACTCCTCTTGACTGTATTGTCCAGTATTGGGTTGACAGAGCTTAGCCACCGGTTTGACCCTGTGTGTGCCAGCATGTGGTGCATCAACCCATATATGATATGGTCATGGCCTATGCATACAATACACTCACAATACACCTAGTATGATAAGCCTGCTGAGGTTAGCAAATGTGAAAAAAACTTTGGGCAAACTGTCAGCAAGTAATGTCTGTATTGCACCCTGTAACTCCATATTGCTTGCTGAAGTGTAAAGACATACTTAGTTTGGATTAAGAACCCCGCACTTGCCAACTGTGTGCGTGTGTGTGTCTGTCTCTCCCTGTGGAGAGAGCAACTTTTTTGGAGACCACTCACACCTCTTAAAAGTGGTATACTCATCTTTGTCAAGTCTGATGATGTCACCATCCTACAAATATACCTGTGGAAAGGTGAAATCCCAGTAATGTGTATAGCACGTCGTGTAAATGTGTACTGCTGTAGTATCATAATGTAGTTAGGTAGGGGGTTGAATCCTGCATTTGCCGACTGTGTGTGTGTGTGTCTCCCTGGGGAGGAGCAACCTTTTTGGAGACTACTCACACCCCTTAAAAGTGGTATACTCATCTTTGTCAAGTCCGATGATGTCACCATCCTGCAAGTATACCTATGGAAAGGTGAAATCCCCTGTAATGTGTATAGTGCATTGTGTAAATGCGTACTGCTGTAGTATCATAATGTAGTTAAGTAGGGGTTTGCATCTTGCACTTGCCAACTGTGTGTGTGTGTGTGTGTGTGTGTGTGTGTGTGTGTGTCTCCCTGGAGAGGAGCAGCCTTTTTGGAGACTACTCACACCCCTTAAAAGTGGTATATTCATCTTTGTCAAGTCTGATGATGTCACCATCCTACAGATATACCTGTGGGAAGGTGAAATCCCAGTACAGTGTATAGTGTGTCATGTATACTGCTGCATTATCATAATGTAGTTAGAAAGGAGTTTGAATCTCGCACTTGCTGACTGTGTGTTCCAGGTGTGTGACACCGTTGGTCAATGTGGAGTGGGTTTTGATTTTTCTAGTGTATGACATATCACAATGACAACTGTATGTGCATTACACATGTAAGGTAGCTGTGGAGCAAAGCCAAATACATACATGTGACCTAAATTATTTAATTGGTGGGTACTCTGCTTTCTCCATGAAAGCATCTGTTATCTTTGCCAGAGCGTGCTGGCACTTTCCAGACCTTAGGTCACTTCTGTATGCTTGTGACAAGCTTAGCCACTGCAGTGATCCCTGGGCTACATCTTCTGTTTCACATCCACTCATCACGGTTTCTATTGAAGAGTGTGAGTGAGGGTTTATGCTTGAGGTATATTTGAATCCTGTTCCAAAGCAAGCAAAGTCTGGCAAAGATGACTAATCATTATAGGTGTGCAACAACCTCTGTGGATCTGCATGCAAACCCTTTATTGCTTATGTGTTCCACAGAGGATTTACAAAACCCTTTGGTAATGTGATTATCAAAGGAGAGATGACTAAACACATGGCTCTATGTATACATTAGTACCTGTTCCACATTTTGGGGCTACTACCTATGTGGTACTCTGGGGATACTTTGTTTTCTAAAAGTGGATAACTATGCTTTCTTTGGCTTATAGCTTTACAGCATGAGTTTGACACCAGGTATCTGTCTCTATGATACCCTTTTGGAGGATGTGTGTGTCATCTGGAGAATAAAGTATAGCCCACAGTATGCATTTTCATCAAATGTGGGCAGACATATCCCTACTGTGTTTGCTTGTACCTAAGAAAGCTATATGCCAAACAGGAGTGGTCCCAGGACTGAGTGCAGGTGAATACCACTTGTTACTGGCATAGAATTGTACATGGAGGCTGCAAATGTTACTGTGTGTCCTACATCTGTGCATCAGTTGTCAATCCATCATGTAAAAATAGTTTATGGTCAGTCTGTTGAGGTTATGTATAATACCAGAATGTGGGATGGGTATGAATTGCTGGTGAGCTATAGCTTGGCTGTGTGGACCTCCCCTCCCTCACCTATAGCCTTGTTAACTGGCTTGAAGTCTACTAGGTGTAGGAGCCATGATCTGGCCTTTAGAGAACCTAAGTGGGTATGGTGCAGTGTTTGCAGGTTCATAATGTCTCTGTTAATGAGTTCCATAATGCTGTGCTCCATAGCCTTCCAGATAACATTTGTCTGGCTTATAGGGTGAGAGTTTCCAGGATCTGTTGTAGTTCTACCCTTAATCAATTTATGTTAACATTTGCACTGGGTGTGAAGAGGGTGGACAGGATTAGGAATAAGTATATTAGAGGGTCAGCCCAGGTTTGAAGGTTAGTAGACCAAGCCAGATAGGCAGGATTAAGTTGGTTTGTACATGTGCTGAGGAGGGATGCAGAGTATATTGTGAAATAGATGCTAAGGATGAAGCCACCAGGTAACAGGAAAAGAGGAATGCCTAAGATGAGGTTTATGGCTGTGGTGAGAGAGGACATGCAGGTGGATGGTGTGACAGCACAAGATGCAGAGGGCAGGAAGAAATGGAAACAGATGATCTACTGTGGCGACCCCTAATGGGAGCATCTGAAAGGAGAAGAAGAAGAAGTTGTAGCTCAACCCTTGTGGACTGTGAACACCATTACTGTGTCATTCCACAAGTATGTAACCTGTATAGAGGCTGCATCTGGACAGAGTGTTTAGGTGAGTGGTGACTTCATATGTCAGCTTGTGTATGACACAGCCAGGGACACTGTCCAGTACCATTGCCACTGTGGTTTGGACTTTGGTAAAGAGATGTTTTAACTAGAGTGTCTGTGAATCATCAGGTTTTACATTCTTCAGGTCTGGAAATGTGGCCCTTGTGTAACGACAGGGTGGTGAAATCCGCATTCAAACTGTCTGACAAGAAATTGGTAATGTCAGTCAGATAAGTGTACTTTGTGACCATTTACATTAACTGTGACCCGATCTGAGATTTCCCTGTAGATTATAAACAACACTAAAGAAAGCTTTAGTGTTGTCTTTGGAATCCTTGCCATTTTGTATTTTGAAGCTTGCCTTGTATGTTTAATGAGGGCTTGTATTTTCCCAATGATACTGACCAGAGAGGTTATCCCTTCTTGGTATGTAACTCTTTTTGGTACAACTTCACACCTTCTATTATATATTTAGTTTATGGCAGGGGTCCATGAGACTAATGCACTTTTACTGTATAAGTGAGAATTTCTTGTGTTTGTGATAGCATGGTCCATGCAACCCTGTAGGTGAACAGTGTGCATTACTAAAGGATTATGCAGCTGGGACAGTGTTAACCTTAGTAATGCAAACCAATGACAGATAGCAACAACAGCATCACCCACAGCACAGTGTCAACCCATGTCATACACACACATGCATACTCAAGTTCCAAAATGTGTGTAGTACAATGCATACTGGCCACCAATAGAAACTATGGAGTGTTAACACTGGCCAATACAGGGCATGTCACCCTGCCCATGTGTCCAATATGCATGTACATGCAGACAGTGCACCTCCACCATGTTCACAAATGGACACCTGCAAACGTGTGTTGCACACAACCCACACTTACTGTCCACTGTATAATGCATGCTGACACAACTACACACATCAGCCAAGTGGCACATGGGCAAACAAAACACAATTGGAATAAACACTGGTGAAAACAATACAACATTGCTAATTACAGCTTTAATGCATCATGCCTGCTCAGCTACACCTTCAAGGATATCATTACACTTTACTGCTGACAACATGCTACACATCCAACCATTGCTATACTTTATTAAAGTCACCCTGTGCATCAGCACCATGTTAGCCTGTTCCTGCATCAATGTTACAGATGACAGGAGGTGGCACAGGTTTCATCATATGCACAGGGTGTGTTGTTGGTTTGCCAGAGGCCTACACTGAGCCATACAATCAACATGTGTGTGAGTGTGTGTGTGAGGGCCATGAGTACTGTTATGGGCCAATGTTGATGTCATGTGTGCGGGTATGTGTTTGCCCTAGGTTTCTGGTTTATGTGTGTGTGTCTGCATGCACACAGTTCCACCATGTGGCTGCCATATATGGGGATTTGTGAGAAAGCTACAGACTGTACCTGGCAGGCTTTACAGATCACAGTCTCTGGCCATGGATATGAAACCTGTGCCTGGCAGGGGTGCTGCAGACAGTATCAGGTACTAATCCAGATTGGGTACTATCCAAATAGGTTGACAAATGTCCACTGGATCCAGGTCCCTGCTGGGACTGGCCAGAGCCACGTGCATGTGGTCTGCTAGGATGGTCTATGGACAGCCCCACCCAACATTGCTGGGGCTGGTACTGGCACGACGGGAGCGGCTGTGACTTGCTGGACATCCATGGTGACCTCCAGCTGGTGATGCTGCTGGCATACATCCATGTCGACATCTCAACCATCCTGCACTGTCCTGACACATGGACATGACATTGTGGAGGACATCCAATGTCTCACCCCAACGTCTATCAATGACCTCAGTGTAGTTACATATGGCACCTGCTAGGTCATGGATACTGTCATTTACAGAGGTGTAATGAGCCCTCTGTGCCCTTAGCCCCTGTCTGGTGTACCGCTCCATTCATGTCTGTGCCTCCATGACAGCCTGGAACATGCGTGTGGTAGAAAGAGGTGTGGCATGTCTGCCAGGGGCATGATGACCAGCAGTGCTCTGACAAGAACCCCTGGGCATCTGCCTATGTGGTACCATTCCAGACATCTGGCTATGGCTGCTGTGTCCTGATACATGTGCCATAGATACCACACTGTCCTGGCCAGTGCCAACTGTACACTGTCCCTCAGCTAAGGGCAATGGTGATGATGGATGTACAGGCAGTATGACTGTGTGCATGGATGGGGTGGAGACTTGTGTACTGTCAGTTGGTGGCCCAACAACAGACCCTGACAAACCTGCCTGTGCCTCAACACACCTATCCTCATGATCACTGTCTGTCTCAGTGACATCAGGTTCCCTGCTGTACTGAACCAGCCCCACCTCGCCACCTGTGAGAGGAAAACAGGAAACACACTTTAAGACCTGAACATGACTTCAGACCACATGCACACATGTGCACATGCACACATGCACACATGCACACACACAAAACTACACTCCTCCTGAAAGCAGACACACACAACACCAGCAATCACAGAACATACACAATAGCAGGTGATGGTGGGGTACAGTATCACAAGCAAAACAGTCATATCACACATGTCAGCATGCAGGACATGTGTTGCTCAACAGCATGCAGTGCAAGTGTAGTCAGTCCTTGTTACTAACAGTATACATGGCTTTGATGCATGTGTTTTGTTATTAGGTGATGGCCCTCCCCTGGAACACAATGCATACATGGACACAACATTGCTGTGCAGGTATTCATAACCCTGTGATGTACTGTGCACCATAACTCACAGGTGTACATACCATTGCTGGATGTGTATCTGTGTGTCAGATAGGTATCCAATGCTGATTACAGCCTCTGTGTCTTTAGCAAATAATTGTGGACACATTTTTAGCACATGCATGATGAGTATTCACACAACATCATCAGTGGTGCATGGATAATTGATGGAATACCATTTGGCCACATACCCAATGTACAGTACTTATGGTGAGTGTAGATCATATTGTGGACATGCCAGTCTCATCCATGACATGGCATGCTAAAACACAACTGCATATTTAAACACTACACATACCCAATATGTGTCATATGACCTAGCCACTCAATAGCATCACAAGACATATATGTGTCAGTTGTGCAAATGGTGATTGGTATGCATACTGTTTAGAGGTGCATATGTGTGCACACATGCATCATTATGGTGTGTAGCAATGACAGCTATGTGTAGTACTGTGGTTACAATAACTGGATGGGGTATAGTACCATAGGCCATCATCATGAAGCATCAGGTGGACACTCAAGGCTACAAATGTTTTACAAACCAGCACTAATCATGCTGTGCTGGAACTGTACTACCTTAGCTAAATTCACCATTTCACAACCAGTTGTTACATGACTTTGTAAGGAGGCCAATAAGGAGCATTCCCTGACATGAATGTGTAGTGTGTTGCAGAGTGTTTAAATATCCCAAGATAGGCCTCTACCCCTCAGGTATATTATGTGTAATGTGTGGATGACATTTTGGATACTGGAGTGTGTTTTTACAGAGGGTTTGGGAATCCTTTATGTGTAGCATGTTAAAATGCTCTGTGTATGACATAGATGTGTATGTTATGTGCATGTTGAGTATCAACTGTGCCTATCCAATGGTCACTACAGTCTAGCCACATTTGTTTCAGATTATCTGGGTATTGCATGTGTTTGAGGCAGCTAATCACATTAGTGAGATGTGTGTGCTCTTACACCAAACATGCACAGCATGCATTATGGGTAGGTGTGTTACATGTGTACATGGCCTACACCTTAACTATGACATGCACTTTTCATTTACAATAATAAATGTAGAACACACTCAGCAGCATCTGTCTGCTGCTTTGATGTCACCCCAGAGGTACCTACATAGAGATGAGACAGTTTGTCAGTGGCCACAACTGTGGCATTGCTACTGTGTGTTTGCAATCTTACAGTACAACAACAGTTTACATTCACAGGGCTACAGATTATGTTCCAAATGATCAGTATTGCACAACAACAGGCTCCACATCTTTGAACGACACACTCCACATCTCACATATGCATGATCTACCAGTACAGATAACAGTAGTCTACAGATATGCCATGTTACCTGCATGCTCCATGTGTGCTTGCTGGGTGGCTCCAACCTCCATTATGGTGTATGTCTGTTGCTGTTGTTGGGCAGGTGCCACCAGGCTCATGAGCAGCTCCTCCACTCTGGTGAGGGGGTGGTGGTTATTAACACCACCCCCTGTTGCAAGCTGTTCTCTACACACATCAGCGGCATGCTGACGGACATGTCTGAGAAGATCACTGTAGTGATGGTGTATCTGCTCAAAGATGCGGTTATGTAGGCCTACCTCATTGACCCTGCAGACAAGATCTTGTCACATTGTAGTACTCTCCTGCTGGTCCTGGCTGGTTCGTGAAAACATGAGACGGTAGTGCTGAATCATACTGCTAGTGATGATATCATCTTCAGCACTACTGTAACGCAGGTTCCTGTGGTGGGCCATGATCCCTGGAAGACATAAATACAAAAATATGTCTGAGCAAATCATATGGGACATTTAACATTATACAGTACAGATATAACTGAACTTCCATACATAGCAACCTATAAGCTAACCAAGAGTGAAACACTGTAACTGCCACTTATCACTGCTCACCCCACAACTGCTTGAAAGTGCCTTGCTCACTCTCTATCCAATGAACCATGTTCTGCACAGCAACAAAATAAAATCACTATATAAGACTATACAAGAGTACCTGGCACACTGTATGCAACAAAATGCATCACCTAGCCACAGCAGATATACATCAAGCTGATGTGTAAAGAAATATATCATCCATCACAATCATTGTAAGGTCCAGTAAATGTATTACTATTATACCACACAACTTGTTAATGCCAAACCCATGGCCAAAATATGTGCACAATTGGGAATATAGGTCACATACTGCTGTAGTACACTATGAATGTTGCTAGATACGCAGTTATATGTATTACCACACATATGTCAAAGGACATGTTACAGATATACCCACACACACATCAGACATAATTACAGGACACAAAGGTATGGCAACCGAGATAAGCTTTCAGTGTGTACTATACAGTACTGTGTGTCAGTACTTACACAACTTTAATCTTGAGAAATATAATCTGTGATGAATACAGGGACCACACAAAACAGTGGATGCAAGCAATGTGGACATACATCATACTTTGCTGTACAGGCCCAGAGCTTCAATTAGTACTACAGTACACACAGGATTTGCATTCAACATCGGTACCAATCAATAATCATAGATGTAGTGCTTTAGCCTCCAATGACACGCCCTAGATAAAGCCAAGGGACTTAATCACACTGTATGCAATAGCACTTGTTCTGCCTAGCAACCAAATACACAGCTTTTGCTAGGATCAAAGCAAGGACCTATAATACCATAACATAAACAGTTTGTCACTAAGCTATCCCACAGATACATATCTTTGACGTATTCACAAACATATTGACCATCACAGTCAGTCAACAGTACAGAGAATCTATTGCAACAAGTAGATGTAGGTGTGTATGAGTATATATAAATATATATATATATATATATATATATATATATATATATATATATATATATATATATATATATATATATATATATATATATATATATATATACATATACACATCCATTTGTCTATATATATATATATATATATATATATATATATATATATATATATATATATATATACATTTCACCTTTCATAGTGAGACTATCAATTATACAAAGGATGTAAGGTGTACAGTAATGTAATAAAATTGCACAATCTTGGGATAAATGCATTGAAGGTATTCACAGCCCAGGTAGCTTTAGCAGGCCTTACTGGCTTCAACATTGCAAACTGAACAAACCACCCACAGTGTTTAACCACCACATGTCATACACCAGCACTGTATGCTGTCTTGTTTTTCACACACTAAAACCTACATACAAATATGTGCATACTAACCTTCGCCAACATATATATCTCCCCCCTTCGCAAACAGTTGCAATATGTCCCCTGCTCTATGCACAAAAACAGATGTGAATATATATGACACATATATATTTCTCCGTATGTGTGTGGCATGCACACACATGGTCCATACTGTTGTAAGTCCCTGGACCTCTTAGCTGAACTGTTGGGCCTTGCTGCAACACAAACAGGTGTCACATAAATACAGACTAACATTAGGGGGTATATATGGCAACAGATGCTAGATAAACATACTAGACTGCTACAGCAGTTGCCAGTGCTAAGCTACACTTTAATATGACTATCATGCATGTGTTGTTCTGTCACACCCATGTTTATATAATGTCAGCGCTAATCCCCCCAACAGCCATTGACCACACTACTGTACAGAACACAGATAACATGGATCAGATCTTTGACATTTAATGCTGAGCTACACATTTCAGAGGTATGTTCCACTGCCCACAGGTACACACAGTATTGTCCATAGCAGTAGTTAAGCAGAACATACGTGCATAAAGAAGTACTGCTGCCACATATGAATGTTTCACGTTATGTAGACTATTCTTCAATAACATCTACTACATGCCAGTAAATACATATGTGTCACATACCTTTCCCTCTATAATTTGGTAATATTTCTTTTTCCTTTTCTCTCTCTCTCTCTCTCTCTGTCTCTCTCTCTCTCTGTCAGTATCTGCAATAGAGTGATTGAGTTTGTTGGCAGAGACTGAGCCTGCTTTTGTAGGAATTTGCACATGAGCATGTGATGGCCTCTGCACCAATTACTGGCCACCATTTGCTAATTGCATGCAGCCTGCTGTGTAGTAATTGTAGTAATCACTGTCATAGCAACCCAGTACTATAAATTGCTAACTCATGTAGGCATGGCCCTTTCAGCTTTCCAAGATGGAGATCATCCTTATTTGGTGTGGACATCATTGTTTAGACAGAAGGTTGGTATAGTTCTTACATCAGAAGCCAGGGGTGTAGCCAGAGATTTACATTTTGTACTTAGACCTAATGTTGCTGCTTCCAGTACCCACTTGTCAGTGTAGAAATGTACTCACCTCTCAAAATGCTACCCCAAGATACATGGAAAGATGTACTTTCTTTTCAACTGTTAACTGCCATACAAAGCTAGTTATAGAGATGTATTCCTTAGGCACAAGTATTGTTTGCGAACTGCTATACTGTGAATATCCATTTACTCAGTTCTAAACAGTTTGTGCTTTTTTAGTGTTGACATTAGCACGAGCTGCTCAGAAAAACTGGACACATTTCAGTACAGTGAGTATGCTTACCTACATCCTTGGTAGACCCTGCACACACAGGTATATTCTACATTTGGGTAGGGTTGCAGAAGTACAGAGAGTGTAAGTAGTATTGTGTGCATTTTATCTTGCTGGACTTACAGGGTTGCTGTGTACATTTTAGTTTATCAAGGCAGGTAGTCTGTCTGCGTAACTCCCAACTGTGGACCTATCTACATGATAGCCAGAGAATAGCCTATTATTTTTTGTCTGTGCACCACACAGGTCTTTTCAGCAACAGAGCAATGGCATTCTTACAGCTGGTTGCTACCAGTACATGGCTACATCCATTTATTTGTATTTCAGTGTTGTATTCCTACATAAGGGTATGCTTCTGAAACTCCTTCCAAAGCTATTTGCACAGTGTGTAATAGCAGAAAGGCTAATATGCCTCTGTGTTTCTGCCGCTGCCAGACCTCTCAACCAATCAGGTACATATTTGAACAGAATCAGGGAAAAGTCAAGAAAAAGTCAGGGACAATCAGGGACACCTTTAAAATATTAGTGCCATTAAGTTGAAACATTGAGAGAATCAGAGCGTATGAATTAATACACCTTTTATGAAGTAAAAGAAGTGTCTAACTCTTAATTATTGTCATTATTCATTAAGTGTAAGTCACCATCTTTCTCTCCAAAGTCAGTAGTTTTAGGAGGGATTCAGAGAGACAGAGCTAAAATTTGTGTCAAAATCAGGGACAGTTGAGAGGTCTGGCCTCTGCCCTAAACATATATGCCAGTGTTTGTCCTGCTGTGATACTGTGTGTCGTTGTAAAGTGATTGTGTAACATTATTTCCTGCTAGAATAGCTGCTTCTCTTATCACAGTCATATAATGTAATTCCATAACAACTGTTTGTCAACATCCACAGAACAAGTTGTGTGGTATGGTATTCCTAATTTTCCTTTACATTCACTCATTCTGATGCATGATACAATTATTTAAGCACCAACTTGATGTATCTCTACCATGGCTTAGTGGTACTTCATGTTGTGTAGTGTGTGCAAGGTCTGGGGTTCGAGACTTACAGAGGTGTTTTATTTTGTTCCTGAGCAGAACAAGGGCTATCACATACAGAGTGACTAAGGCACTTTTAAGCAATTGTGAGCGGGTTTGCGCAATGTCTCGCATTGCTTAGCCAAGCGCAAACAAGCGCAAACCCACTCACTACTGCTTAATAGTGCTTACTCCCGCTCACCCCGCGCTAATTTCTTTGAAAAAAAAGAAAAATGGGGAGATAGGAAAGTGGTGAAAAAGGGGTACAAAGAGGGAAAGACAGTATGGAAAATAGCTCGGGAGGTGCAGGACGGGTGTAGGGAAGGTCCATAGCTGCCCATTTCTTCAACAGCAACAGCTGTGCATATGCAATAATCACTCTGTTCAAGAGAAATCTTGACGAGTGGATGGGAGATCGTAGGTTTACACCGGGAATCATCTTTGTGTCACTGCTGGACAGAGGCACAGCAAACTAATGGGTATAGTATTCTCATCCTAAGGGGTGGTGAAAGCCACACACACACTCTGGCTAGGCTTATAAATGCCCTAGGGCAGATAGCCTAGTATGAACCTATGAACCTATGAACCCTTCAACCCCTAAGAGATGGGTAAGGACAACAAAGTATGCTGTAATGCCAATTAAATAACATTTCATGTGTCCAGTGGACATGTGTACAAAATGGACAGCTATGTATGGGGCGTATTTTTTTTTTTGGGAGCAGACTGCCCTTTTTTTTTTTTCAGGTGAGAGTGGAATGTGGGGTAGGGGAAGTAGGTATATTTGGAGTGGTAGGTTGGGGAGGTAAACAGACAAGACAAACAAGATGCATACAGGGGTGGTATATGACACATGTGATGGGTGAACACCTTTGATGGGGAGGAATGTTTGGAAATCGCAAGCCCATGAGCCCCCAGATGGAAACAGTGGGACTGAGGTCCCCACCCATGGGCAGTCACCACTGCACCTTCACTGCCCAGAGGGTGGCTGTGCTGGGGGCTGTGTAGGAGGGGCAGGCTGACCCAGGAGTTGTGCCACTCAGGCCTCAAGCTGGCATAGAGGTTCTGCAACAGAACATTCAATCTCTCTACGCACCACAGCCCAGACTGTTCGAAGGCTGATAGGTGCCCACCGCCCACGCTTGTACGGTGGGGGCTGAGCCCCATCCCCTGCAGTGCTTCCACCCGAAGGTGGCACAAGGCCAACACAGGAGGAGGTCCCAGTCTGGGTACCAGATCTGCTAGTGCCAGGTGCCATGGCCAGCTGAGGTGGGACAGGTGGGTCCACTGGGACCAGCCTTCCCATGCAAACTATGTTTTGGAGAGTTTAATAAAGATATGGGTTAGTAACAGTCAACAGCATTCCCAATTAGTTATAACAGCAGGCAGAAGTATTCCCATTAAACCAACACACCAGATTTTCAACAGTTGAAAAGCAAGCATAACACATGCATATATAGAACAATAGTGGACATTACAACAGCATGCAAGTTGAATTGATGGAAACAAGCCACCACTATTGTGGTATTTTAACAGGGCACATGCATAGAAATAAATGCAAATAGTTATAGACTAATAGGACATATGTCCCAACAAATGTTTTGAGATTAGACATACAGATTGAGGTGTGGAATTGCATTTTTTATGCACTTACAGTAGGGTGGGAAAAGATAGCTCAATTAACAACTTATATATTCTTCTAGTTTTCACTACATTCCTATTAACTGCAGTTATATGTCCCTTACATGTATTATTACACTACACAATGTCCTTATATTGTGCAATTGGATTTTGCTAGATCATTATATACATGAGCTGTATCTTACATACAAACTGTCCAAGATGCAGATGTTACTGCAACATATTTTGAGAGTTGCTCACACACACTACTGCTAAGATGGTGCACTGACAGATCTACTTTCATATAATTATCTAGATATGTTCAGGTGAAAGTATCAGTTATATGTTGACAGCTCCCTACATTTCTGGCAGCACACTGACATTTCTGGGGAACACAATACGAAGCTACCCATGTGCCAGATTAACCTGTACATGCTGGCCATGAACCAACAGTTGAGGGCTGTACATATGCATACAAGCTACTGGCACTCCCTTCATCCACGTTACATGGACCTACCCAAGTGTGGGTTGACACTGCTTAATACAACACTACTATTTGTAAAATGCAACAGTACAACAACATATCAAAGAAAATGACACAGACGCACTCCATGAATCATACATTTATTAAAGGATTATTACACCTTTATTTATTGGGTTAAAATACTTTTTGAAGGCTCTCTCATTTATTTTATATAACATTACATGCAGAATAATTACTAACCTGCCTCATGACCCAGCCTTTGCAGCCTATCTTCATGGGCTTGCAGGTTCATAGCCCAGTCACCTGCAGCTGTGAAGTAAATGCAGTGATATTGAGACATACCTATCCATAGTATAGACAAGCATAGCAATTCTTAACTACTTAATACAATGGCTACTTACTCAGTACTGGGGCATTAGGCATCGTACGGGATTCCTGGATCCACTGGTCCAGTTCATCCTCCCTACGTTGCTTCAGGACAGAATAATGGTGCCTGACTTGCTCACCAGTCCGAGGAACACCAGTATCACTGGTGAGATCACGGGCAAAACTGTTCCAGGCCTCTGTTTTATATTGGGTACCCTGGTACTGGCCCCGCAGGAGTCTTTTCTCATGTTTGTGGACGAGGAGCCAAACCATAAGTTTGGACTCCTGAATGCCCCAGCGATGCACTCTAAATTGAGTGCCTTCACCAACACCAGCCATGCTGACTGCAGAAGGAAGCTACAACCAGTTATAGCAAGCATTCCTGCCTGAGGAGCTTAAATATACCTCATCTTCCACACCTATTTGTGATTGGCTAGTTTTGGAAAAACTCAGCTGTAGGCACGTCTGCTTAGCTGATGTTGGCAATGTTTAAAATTCCTTTGATAGATATGTGTCTGTTGAAAGTGCATGCTTCTGAAATGCTGTCATGGCTTAGTGGTTAAGTACTGTGACTATAATGCACAGTATCCTGAGTTCGAGCCCTGTCACTGCTTTTTATTTTCCTGCTGGGCAGTCCTGACTGGTTAAGGAACAGTAAAGCAGGTGTGAGCATGTTTAACGGACTTTGCTCAACTTTGCCCGACTTTGCCTGACGTTACCCTACATTGCCCGACATTGTGCTTGTTAGCGTGGTGTGCAGCTATGTGCAAATACGTTGTGGTAGCGCTGGTTAGCGCTGTGCGCAGCTATGTGCAATTGTATTTAAATATGCTCAATAATGGTAAAATGTGCTTAGCAGTGCTTTATATTGCTTAAAATAGGGTACTCATGCCTCAGAATGCATAACCATTTCACCTTTATATATATATATATATATATATATATATATATATATATATATATATATATATATATATAAAATTTGTTCACTACTACATTTAACATTTCAGTGCTTTTAACATAACTTATACATAAAAAATGTCAGGCAATATTTTTGTATACAGATTTCCCACAGAAAATGGAACGTGCAGTAGTGGGACTCGAACCAGGAATGCTTCCTCTTTGTGCGAAGGCTCTAACCACTACGCTATTGCTATGTTGCTTAATTTGCATATATTTTTCTTATTATCCTCTTCTGGTATCTAAGCTGTTAACTGTAGCTAAGCAATGGGCAAACCTGTGCAAACCCACGCAACTACGAGCAGCTATATCAGAAGAAAAAAAATTCTTTTTATTTTTAATTTTGTAAGTTAACATATGGGGGAGTGTAGTGTTACATTGTACACATGTGAGTGGACTCGCTCATATAACTGGAAATTGTGGCATTTCTTCATTGCAGGGGTGTGGATTTTTGGACTGCTCGGCAGTCCAACACACCCCTTATACTCGTCCACGCTCCATGTAAGCTTTAGAGTTGAGGCAGTGTGCCCTCATTAATATGCATGGCATGCTGCCATCATACTCTTGCACTGGCGCTTCTGTGTAAGACTAATCTAGTCTTACATGGAAGATTAGTAAATCCGGGGGACAGTCTTTTAAATGCAACTTTAGATATAACATTTATATATTTGTAAAAGTCTATGTATAAAAATATATATAAGAGATTACATATATATGTAAGCACACTTTATTAGTGGTACATTTAAAAAGAAAAAAAAAAAAGAGAGAAAAAACTATCTAAACAAGGGTCTGGATTTAAGCTTTCCCTTACACCTCATTGTCTCTGGTCGAAAATGGTGCACTGAATCCATTTCCTTCTGTCTGGAAAAGTATCTTAGACCTATGCTAGATAAAATGAATCATGTATTGAAGGGCACTGAACATTTTTTATATGATCTGCATGCCTTTTTGGAAGATTATAGCAACAGTGAACAGAGTTTGTTGTTGGTAACACTAGATGTTACATCACTTTTTACAGTTATACCCAACAATCAGGGTATAGAGAGCATCAAATGCTACTCAGAGGTGATCTCTGCCTGACATACAAGGCCATGTCCAAACCAGAATTGATGGACATGCTCCACCTAAAGAAAACCATATCCCCTCGAGCCATACGCTCCAGGGATCTAAGCCTCACCACAACAATAAATAGGACGTGCTGGAGGGATAGATTCCTGTCCCAGAGACTTCTCATGCTCTGTAACAAGATTCTAGTCTACATTAGGCAGAGCTCCTCGCTAACCCTCTTCAAGAGAAACCTTGACGAGTGGATGGGAAACAGAAAGTTTACCTGCTGGACAGAGGCACAGGGAACTAATCTAAGGGGGCGTTGAAAGCCAACACATTCCGGCTAGGCTTATAAATGCCCTCGGGCAGATAGCCTAGTACCTACCTATGAACCTATGAACCTATGGCTGTTTGGGAATTGGAACATGTCTTATAAGGACCTTTTTGTCAGCATGTGATCCTTTATAGGAGGTTTGTGGATGACTTGCTTGTCCTGTGGGGGGGGGGTACTGAAGAACAGTTTAAAGATTTTGAGAGTTACATCAATACAAGTACCACTTTTTTGAGATTCACTTCTACATACTCTAAATCAAGTATTAATTTTTTAGATGTTTGTGTAGAAGTTGGAGACACTGGTGGTATATATACTAAGTTCTACAGGAAACCCTGTCATTTCAACCACTTGCTTTCCCATGACCGCATGTACCCCTCTTATATTTTTAGGAATGTGATCCATAATCAGGTGTTCAGAGCCTCAAGACTTAATGTACTAAAGTATAAAGTAGAATACAGATGCAATGGTCTCAAACCTAACTCCTTTTCTGATGTTCCTAATTACACATTCGTATGCTCTTATTGCAAATTATTCTTATTTGCTCTAATGTCTGCCTAGTACTGCTGCATGCATATCTTGTACTGTGTGCTATTTCTAAGTTTGTATTGCACAAATTACATGCAATACAATATAGATTGTTGCAGCAGCAGGTCAAAGTGTTAATAGAGCAGTTGGAACATATCCATGTGGTAAATGCAACTATTGTAAATACATTGACAACACAGCTAGCTTTGAACATCCAGACCAGAATAGTGTTTCACTTTCAGGTGCAAGCCACGTGTGACAGCCAACATATAGTTTATTTAGCTCATTGTCTTAAATGTAAAAAATTCTATATAGGCAAAACAGACAGACCCTTCAAAGAAAGGATTCGAGAACATATTTACTATATCAGTAGGAGAAATAAAGTTAGTGCTTTGGCCAAGCATGTTATTGGTACTAACTCTGAACACACCTTTAAGTTTATGGTCATAGGCAGAATTTTTGAAAACTTCGGGGGGGGGGGGACATACGTAATATGACTGAGCAGTTAGAGACCAGATGGATTGTTAGACTTAGGGGAGATTCATGGCATGGTTTAAATGAATATGTGCCACTTAAACCCAAGCTTAAATCCAAACCCTTGTTTAGGCATTTTTTTCTCTCTTTTTTCTTTTTAAATGTACCACTAATAAAGTGTGCTTACTTATATATGTAATCTTTTCTGTATATTTTTATACATACATTTTTACAAATATATAAATGTTATTTATATATATATATATATATATATATATATATATATATATATATATATATATATATATATATATATATATATGTTTGTGTGTATGTAAGTGAACTGGAATCACTGGGAACCATCTCTAGTCATAGCCTAGTTACAACAATACAATCTATATTGTATTGCATGTAATTTGTGCAATACAAACTTAGAAATAGCACAGTACAAGATATGCATGCAGCAGTACTAGGCAGACATTAGAGCAAATAAGAATAATTTGCAATAAGAGCCTACGAATGTGTAATTAGGACCATCAGGAAAGGAGTTAGGTTTGAGACCATTGCATCTGTATTCTACTTTATACTTTAGGTAAGATTTGACCTGCACAGAAAAAGCAAAGGTGTAGAGGGTACAAAGAAGGGTGGCAGTGAGTTCACCGTAGATGGGTCAGGATGTGAAAAACTCTATCTGCACAGACTACAGAATTAAAGTAAACAACCCGAGTAAAAGTAGAAGAATTGGATGATGTAAGACATCTGGATTATTACTTAATAATAAGTAGGTAATTTAAGGTTTTACATTGGTCCAGGAGGATGATCTTCGAAATTAGTTTGCCAATGGGTAGAGTGATTCAAAGAAGATAGGAAGCAAGCCTGCTTGACTTATTACATTGCAATGATGTAGTGTTTTACCATCCCTTGTAATGAAACAAAAGAAGTATGGGTCAGACACCAACTGTTAGATTCACCCCTTTAAATAAAATAAAAAAAAAACATAAAATAAAGTAGCAATATTTTACTGTATACTAGAATATGTGAGATAGAATAGTCGAACATCTTAGAACTGTTAAAACAAAGATAGCTCCAATACACTGTTTAAGCACACCACAGTTTGTTCTAGTTTTATAAGGATTTTATTTAGTGCTATTGATTTTGCAAGTAACAATGTAATGGGTGGGAGTAGGGAAGACTATTTGGAATATTTAGAATTCAAACATCAAATAGTCTTGAATGTAAACAGTAATTTTGGTCTAAGCGTTACTTAAAAAACTGAGGGCTTTTAAATGTTAATGATGGGTATTTTAAATCATGCAATTTCAAGTTATGTGATGTTATCAGATGACCATTGCACTATTTAAATGAATGTATGACTTTCTGTTTTTTGAGGGCCTGCTTCCCTACTGATAAGTTTAGAGAAGAAAGCGTTTACTCTTATATTTTATTTTACATTTTTTTTAATTTATTAAAAGAGGTGAATCTTACAAATAAAGAGAAAAAACTCTTGTTACATTATTTTACATTTTTTATTTCATTAAACATGGTGAAGCTCTGTTGGTGTTTGGCACATTCCTCTGCTGTTTCATGTTTTTGTGTTTCTGGATTATTTTTAATCAAAAACTGGGAAATTTCTCTTGACTCATTTTTGTAAATCAAAAGAAGTGGTTTCACCTATTAGTGAAGTTTTTGAATATTTTTTAGCAGAAATGGAGAACAAATTTTTCAATAGCTGCTATGCCCTGCTTAATTAGTAGACTTGAAACTGTGTGGCATCCGTAGATATATACTTTTGTTACTCAGGTTATGAATGTGAGTAGATGTTAAAGAATTATATCATTAATCACATGAAGCCCAAGTAACTTATTCACTGTTCACTGTTTGGGGTTCTTTTTTATAACTTAGCATATTTACAATATATATATACAGAAAGAAAGAAATTCAACTTCACATAAATGATAGGAATTCATTGAATCATCAGGGTAATCTTATATAATAAACACATTAAGAATCTTGGTATTTCAACAGCAACATTCCAAGGTTATCCCAAAGGTCACAATATCATTTATAAATATTAATGTGAAGTTGTTCTATCTCGCCGTACATTCTTACCGATGGGTTTGAAGCCAATCCTTGGCTCCGACTCAGCCAACTGCAAAAGCTCAAGGTCTTCAACTAGCTCGAGGCCCACTCCCTATCCCATGATCAGGAGTGGCCTTAGGTCAACTGGTGCCCTAGGCAAAAGGGCTCCATAGCACCCCCCACCACACCACACAGTGCCCCATCCTAGTCTACCTACACTAAATAAATACTGGAAAAGCACCCCTACTACAGCGGCGCCCTAAGCGGCCGCATAGTTGGCCTATGCCTAAGGCCGGCTATGCCCATCATGCACCTTGTGCTTCCCTCAGATCTCATTTGCTGGTGCAACAGATCGGGAGTGCTTTGACAGCTCTGGCCAGTAAAAGTTTAATATTTCACTTAAAAGTGATAGTTTCGCTTGATAGTTTTTTTTGTAGTTAACTTTTTCTATCTTGATAAGTAGTTAGCATTAAAATTTAGAGTGTGTTTGTTTTTGCTAGTTGTTAGTGACCGTTTTTTTTGTAGGCTGTTTTTTTTCTTCTTACCTTCAGTATAACAACTCATTTAAGTTAGATGGTTGCTTGAATTTCTTTCTCCCTTCCCATAGAGCGTGTTAAGGCTAGTTCCTAAGCCCAAGTTTTAGGGCAG
Source organism: Protopterus annectens (assembly GCF_019279795.1). NCBI lineage: Eukaryota > Metazoa > Chordata > Ceratodontiformes > Protopteridae > Protopterus > Protopterus annectens. The sequence continues at coordinate 264,717,600 of NC_056733.1, forward strand.
TAGTTATAATTCATACTGTGTGTATTTTTTGCATATATTGTAGAAGTTAAGGCCCTGTTTTTTTTTATTAGGGCTATATATTATATAGTACTGTGTGTTCTCTTTAATAGTAGTGCATATAGTGTGTTCAACATCTTTACTGAAGTATTGTATAGTAATTTAAGTAGAAATATTGATAGTTTCTGCCATGTCTTAACCAGAGAAAGCTAAATCTGGATTTAAAAAATGTCCTAAATGTGGACAAAAAATGTCAATCCTTCAGTCAGTGGCCTCTTCCATAGCCTCTTCCCGGTCCTCAAGGCTCTCAGAAAAAGATGTAGATTGTGTGGTGCAGAGGCGTCTACAGACACCGGCACTTACCAAACTTTTATTGGGGCCAATCCCTGGGACTTCGGAACCGACAAAATCCCCCCCCCCCCACCGTCTTCTGTTCCTGCCTCCAATCGTCTCAAAGTTTCAGAGCCGATGTGCTCGGAGCTGATGATAGTGGAGCCTTTAGGCTTGATGCCTACTTTCAGGCCTGATGGTCCCGACAACCCTGACATCTTCGGTGTGGACTGTGGGGTCAAGGAGCCAACATTCACCGGTCAGGTCCAGATAGTCAGACTGATTTTTTCGGTTCTGACTTTGTCTCTCGGGGCATCGGCTCAGGTGAGTTTGGCTCCAACCTCAGGCTTGGACCCTTCTGTTCTGGCACCAAGGGAATCTTCCATGTCTTCGGATCTGGGGATTTCTTCACATCGGGACTGAGGTACCTTCGATGCTATGAGGAGGGTGTTGTCCATGCCAACAACCACACCATCAGAACCAGTCGCTCCTTCCCCCAGAGCACCAGTGTCTACCTTTTCATCACACATCCATCTAAAGCATAGAGACCCTGAGCCTCAGGAAGCCCCATTGGGTGAGCCCTGCTCTTCTGAGACCTCTCCAGAAGCTCCTACTGAAGAGGTTCCCAGGAAGAAACTTTGCAAGAGGAAGCATCTGGACTCCCCACAGGAATCCATCACTTCAGACACTGACTTAGATGAGTCAGAAGAGTCCCCACGGTCCCCCTTGGAGGATATCTCCTTCACAGATATCCTGGAAATTCTTAAGCAGAAGGGTGTCTGGAAGTCCCTTAACCCTACTGATGATGAGTCAGTGCTTCTGAAGGCTTTTGGGTCTCAACCCTCCAGCTCTTGGGTGTCTCTACCCTTTGATGCGTTAATTGAGCTAATCTCTCAAAGGGCATGGGAGTCACCTGATGCCATGGAGCCTGTCCCTAGGAGGCCTAATACATTTATAACTTCTCCCCAGGATAAGACCTTCATGACCAAAGGAGTGCCTGTTGATGCTATACTTGTGGCGGCAGCCACCAAGAAGAAACTGTCAGAAACTTCTAGATCTGTCCATCCTCCTAACAAGGATTCTAGGATCATGGACATGGTAAGTGCATGTTTAGTTCAGCGAGTTTTGCTCTCCAGTCACTGAACTATCTAACACATTTCACAAGGTTACAAAGGGACCTCCTGAAAGAACAAGGAGATACTCTACAGGGTTTAGTAGCTGTGGGAGTCTCAGAGAAAGTAACTTCCCAACTCACTACCCTAAATTCTCTTGTAAACACTTCCATGCTCCTGTCTCCTATGCAGCTGATGGAACGAGTAGGGCAGCGGGGACAGGAATTGCTCTTAGGAGACATTCCTGAATGCACTTGTGTTCTTTTGTGGAGCTCTTTAAATCCCTTATTAACACCCCTTTTGATGGCTCATCCCTTTTTGGACCCAAAGTGAAGGAAACCCTTACCAGGAGCCAGCAGGACAGAAAGACTGTCTGCCATTGGAGTCTGCTTTTCCACCCCTACCGGACCTTACCCCAAAGGTCAGAAGGGAGGGAAGATGTGTTTCCATAAAACTCAAGGAGCTTTCCAGGACACTCGTGGTGAACCCCCCCCAGAGGCATAGGAGGGGGTAACAATGGAAGACACCGCCCACACGTCAAAAGGGGTCCGCAGAACCAGGATGACAGAGATCAGTTCTTTGGCAAGCCTTATCAGTGCTCCTGAGAGGAGGCCCACCTGTCCATCTCTGGAGGCAGTCAGGGGATGCTTCTCTTTGTACCCAGATGCCTGGCTAAAAATAAAAGCTGGGTACAAACCATCATATCCAGAGGATACTCAATTCCCTTTTCCACCCCCCCTTATAAGGAAAATCCTGGATGTTCCACCCAGTCACAGGGAACAGGCAGCCTCAGAGATTCAAAGGTTGCTGGAAAAAAAGACTCATCCAACCAGTCCCAGCAGACCAAAGAGGATCCGGAACTTACTCAAGGTTCTTTTTAGTTCCAAAGAAAATAGGGTACTGGAGGCCCATTTTGGATCTCAGCAGACTAAACAAGTCGGTCAGAAAAATTAAATTCCGGATGGACACGCTACAGTCAATTTTTCCCTTTTTAGGAAAAGACCATTGGATGTGCTCGATAGATCTCCAGGATGCATACTACCACATAATAATGGATAGGCCATGCAGAGTTTATCTGCGCTTCCGGCTGGGAGCCAGTCATTATCAATTTCGGACTCTGCCCTTTGGTCTCACTACAGCCCCCAGAGTGTTCAGCAAATGCACAGCAGTAGTCACGGCTCATCTGAGACATGTGGGATTCCAGGTGTTTCCATACCTAGATGACTGGCTCCTCACTGCCACCACCAAGCATCAACTCATACAAGCAAGGGACACAACTTTGAACCTCTGCAGCCAGTTGGGGATTACTATAAATTCAGGAAAATCTGCCTTGTCACCATCGCAACATGCGTTTTTTTATAGGAGCAGAGCTAAATACCATTACTATGACCCTAAACCTTCCTACAGAAAGAGTTTGTGTTCTTTGAAATTGGGTTCTGGACCTGCTTCTGAGAGAGAGAGCCCCTGTGTCAATGGTACTCAAATTGCTAGGGACAATGGTGGCAGTGATCATTGCGATTCCTTTGGGAATATGCATGTACTACAATGTTTCCTGTTCATACAATGGTCTTTTCAAGAACTCCCAATGTCACACAAAATCTTGATAATGAATTCCTGCAAGAAGGACCTTCAGTGGTGGCTGACATCTCACCAAGTAACTCTAGGTTGCCCTTTTGTTCTACCCACTCCCGTAGCCACGGTGACCACTGATGCCTCCCTGATAGGGTGGGGTGGGGGGGCATTATCAGGTAAGAACAGCTCAAGGCACATGGAAAAGATTCGAGGCTCACCTGCATATCAATGTTCTGGAGATGAGAGCTGATCTTCTAGCGTTGCAGTCCTTTCAAGACTCTCTTCCTCTGGGAACTATTGCAATTCAGACAGACAATATGTCAGTGGTCTGGTACATAAAGAAGGAGGAACTAGATCTTACCCCCTGTGTCAAGAGGGCCTGAGAGTATGGCAATGGGCAACTTCCACCCAGTGGTTTCTGACAGCAACGCACATCCCAGGGAGATCCAATGTGATAGACAAGCTGAGCAGGGCTATTCTACTGTCTCACGAGTGGTCCCTAAAAGAAGAAGTAGCGGAAAGGATATTCCGCAGATGGGGCCAGCCTTGCTGCGATCTCTTTGCAACTCCAACGAACACAAAATGCACCAGCTACTTTTCCCTAATCCCCCCACCGGGGGATGCCCCAAGGGATGCACTTGTACACAGTTGGCCCCTGGGTCTCCTGTATGCCTTTCCTCTCTTTCCTCTGACGCCCAAAGTTTTACAGAAAGCCAAGGCACTGGGAAGGACCATCATTCTAATAGGCCCTTACTGGCCTCATCAAATTTGGTTCCCCTTCCTCCAGCCTCATCTATTGGAAGAACCTTGGATTCTGGACCCAGTACCAGATCTTCTGACTCATTCATCAGGGACTCTCCACCCTTTTCTTCAGTCCCTCAAACTGACAGCTTGGCTGCTCCAATTCTAAACATAGCCAGGATTCACAATCTATCCGCTGCAGCTCAATATTTTTAACATCCTCTCATAAATTGTCTGCCAGGAAGTTATATCTTATTAAATGGAAGAGGTTTTCTGTAGGGGTACTTCAGAACAATATTGATCTGTACTTGGCTTCAATTTCATCTATTCTAGAGTTTTTGACTAAACTTTTCAATGAAGCGGCAGCAACCATTAGAGTTCAATCGGCAGCGATTGCTAACTTTCCTCTAGCTGACCAGGGGTCTAATATTATGTCACATAGACTCCTTCAAAGCCTTTCTCAAGGGTACTGTTCAAACACTGACAAACTAAAAAATAAACAAAGGCAAGGGTTTACTCCAAAAAACTGCTTTATAAAACAAATAAGTTTAGCGTTTTCGTACATTCAATATGTGAACTTCTTCATTTGAGACCACCCATCAAAGCTCCAGTTATACCGTGGAACCTAAATTTTGTTTTTTCCCATATAATCCTGCCCCCCCCTTTGAACTAGCCGCATCTTCTGACTTGAAATACCTATCATGGAAAACTATATTTTTAATAGTTATTACTTCTGCCTGAGGGTTTCAGAGTTACAGGCCTTGTCCAGTAAACCCCCTTATTTGATTTTCCATAATGACAGAGTCTCACTCAGGATGAATCCTTCATTTTTACCTAAAGTTTGCTCAGAGACAAATCTCACCCAATTTATTGAATTGCCCACATTTTTCCCTAATTACACTAATGAGATGGAACATATGCTGCACAAATTTGATGTTCACAGACAACTTTGATTCTATTTAGACAGGACGAAACTTGTCTGGAAAACAGATCAGCTCTGTTTCCTTTTCAGTCAAAAAAAAGGCACGCCAGTGGTGAAAACCACTTTATCAAAACAGGTATCAGAGTGAAATCCTTCACTTACAATTCAGTGAATACACCATTACAACAAAAAATAAAGGCCCACTCTACTAGAGATGTATCTACTTCATTAGCTTTTACAGCTAAATTACCATTAGATACTATTTGTGCAGCAGCTACTTTGTCAAGGCCTCATATCTTCATCACTCATTACAAAGTAGACAAGGCATCCAGAGACAGGGCTTCCTTTGGTTCCACTGTCCTGAAGAACATTCTCCCGTGAGCCACCTGAGAAAGATGGTGCTTGGGAAGCTACCCATCAGTAAGAATGCATGGCGAGATAGAACAACTTGACAGAAAGAAGAACATGTGAGTTGTTCATCTCGCCTTCATGCTTACATCCCACCCTCCAACCCCCATCCAGGCTTCTTGAGGACCGAGAATTTATTTATGTCATGGTGTTACTATTTCTTATCCAGTTTCCAGTATTAGCATATTACTAGTAGTATGTAGCCTGTTGGCAGCAAACAAGATGTGAGGGAAGCACAAGGTGCATCATGGGATAGGGAGTGGGCCTTCAGCTAGTTGAAGACCTCAAGCTTTTGCAGTTGGCCGAGTCTGAGCCAAGGATCAGCTCTGAACCCATCAGTAAGAATGAAGGCGAGATGAACAACTCACATGGAACGTTATGGTGAGTACATAACTTCTTTTTCTGATCACTTCTTTTTCAGTTTTACATATTTTTTTTTTAATTTTGAAATTCTTTGAGTGTAGGAACTAAGTTGTTTGGAGTTCTTTTGACAACATTTCTCATGTGAAATGACTAGGTTCTCAGCTCCTTTTTCCTTGGTGTTTCTACTGATGAACTGGGTGAATTTTCAATACCTTCATTGATGTACAGCAAAATAATTTTTTAAGTGTTCTTCCATCCTATTTTGCTTTTCATATTTCTTGTTTTTTCTTCGTCTTATTTTGTTTTGCCTTTGATTCCATTTCTAATTATTTGGGGAAGGAATCCTGCTCTGTAACTTAAACAGCTACATTTTCGTGAATGCCATTTAGAGAAAGCATATACTAACCTGCAGTAATGCCATATACCCAAAGGGTATATAAATATCTAGAGAAGATTTTTGTTTGCACTTTTGATGTCTTTGGGGTGTTTAAATCACTCATAAAAGTCACTTCTTTCCTAATCCCCTCCAACCCTGGTATCTCCAATGTCAATCTATTTCTTACTTTGCCCCCAAACATTCTGCAATCTTCAAGTTGCTATACAAAAAATAATGCCTTAAAGCCATTATGCCATAACTAACTCATTGTTCCCTAATGTCTTTGGACAATTAGATCCCTTTCTTTGGGGTTATCAGCCAAGCAACTATTAGGTTTTACTTGTTTAACATTAACCCCCTTTTCTTCTGCTAATTGGGTTGTGGGGCCTGAAATGCTAACTCAGTGACGTATGTGTGCTTCCATGCGTGTGACCACTTTTGAATACAATTCTACACATTGCCTATCTGGACTTAGAAAAAGCCTGATTCTTATGCTGAGTGGTCATATCCTGACCTATGTCAGGAAAAGCATCTTTTGGCACTGGTGAACCAATAACCCCACCCCCACCACCACAACAAGATTGATGTACAAAAGTGAGACACTTAGTCCTCGTCCAGCTCACTATTCCAGCACCTGGGCAATGACATGAGCTTGTGTCATCTGGCCTCCAGTCAAACCTCTGTCCTTGTATGTCATGGTGTCCAGTCCGTCTTGCCATATCTCCATATCTCTGTTAAAAAAAGAGGATCAGGTTACAAACCCAAGAGGATTTGTGGGAAGATGTTTGGATTGACTCTGTGCTCTTTTGCTAGGGGTTCTGCTGCAGCTTGGAAGAACGAAACACCATTATCAGTTCTGCCAGTTCTTTGCCCTCCTGGTTTCATTCTAGGTTCCACCTTTAGAAGCTCCCTATTCCCCTTTACAAATTCTTATAAATGTAGCCATTTCTATCTCCTACTGTCTTCTTCCTCACTGGATAACACGAGGAATCATCTGTGGTAGATAACCACTTTTGCCTCCCTGAAACTTGTGCACTTCATTTGTCCACCTTCTAACTCTGTCCTGTTTCCATCATATCTGTAACAAACAATTTCACCTTTGTACTGTTCCCCAAAAAGTCCCCTTGTAGTTGCTTCAGATTTTTCTACTGGTGTTTTCCGTGGCACTGAAGGAATGTGCTTTTCAGTAAACTTTGCTTTCCTATGGGTTTAGGGTTTGATTGTTCCAGTATTAAACTCGGTATCTGACATTTCTTTCTTATCCATCAACTGGACAGCCAGTGATACTACACTGACCCCCAAAATAAAACTTGATCACTTCCTCAGAAAGCCTATGCTTCTTCAAGCCCCTCAAAGATTTGCAAGTCTCTGTTCAAACATGTGTCTGTGCATTTTATCTAATATCACTGCTATGATCACTAGTAAGGAAATCTACTGTCACTGGAATGGGTCTTATGAGCAGTCTGGGGTAAATTTTATGTTTTGCCTGCCACCTTCAAGAATGAGTCAGATTATGCAGTTGCCTAAAGGACTCTCTCTCTTTCTCTATAACCCAAGAAGCTTGCTATTTAGTGGCTTTGAAAGACAGATGGTCGTACCTTATTTATTTATTCATTTTTATCTATTTGTTTATCTATTCCACTGGTTTACCAGGGAAGTCTAACTCAGCAAATAAGCCCTGTTTCAGCAGAGACTCAGGCTCCACAATAAATTGTAACAGTAGCACATGTACAATATACAGATTACATAGGTAACATTAAACGGCATTACATACATAGATAACACTAAACAGCATTACATACATAGGTAACATTAAATGGCATTACATACACAGGTAACATTAAATATCATTACATACATAGGTTCATAGATTAGTATTAGGCTAACTGCCCTTGTGGGCCATTTTCAGCCTAACCAATTACCCCAATGTGAGACTCAAACCCTGTGCCTTATGTATGCCAACATCCCACAAAGGTGACATTAAGCAGCATTACATGCATTGATAACATTAAACAGCATTACATACATAGGTAACATTAAACAGCATTACATACACAGGTAACACTAAACAGCATTACATACATAGATAACATTAAATGGCATTGCATACATAGGTAACATTAAACAGCATTACATACACAGGTAAAATTAAACAGCATGTGCTGCGGTAGCGTTGTCGCCTCACAGCAAGACGTTGTCGCGTTCGATTCTCAGCTAGAGTGTCTTCTGTGTGGAGGCATGCGTGAATGGGCGTGTCTTCGTTGAAGGTTGTGCATCAGGGCTGGTAACTCGGCTTGTAAAAATCCACTACCAAACATTAGCGGACCGGAGTTCCGCTGTGGCGACCCCTGACCGGGATAACCCGAAAGACACAACAACAACATACAAAGCTCCACAATAAATTGTAACAGCAACACATGTACAACATGCAGATTACATAGGTAACATTAAACGGCATTACATACATAGATAACATTAAACAGCATTACATACAAAGCTCCATAAGAAGTATTTTCAGTAGTACTTATGCAACATACAAAATGCTGAGGTGACATTAAGAAAGTAAGGATGAATAAACAGATATTTCTGAAATAAATAAGTGTATTTTACAGCATTGGGTGTCGTTACATAGCAGCACATTAGTTGAGATATGATTAGACTGCTATAAACTGTATGAGCCAGCCTACAGCTATGCATTTATGAGGCTACTTAGAATGTTAAGTAGCCCTAAGGTATATCATCTATTGGCAGAAATCTCTGATCAGTATTTGTTCATTAGTAGTTAAACACATTAGACATTCAAAAAGATTAATTAAATAAAACAATGCGCACATCCTTTACTGAAATGTAATATACCTTTATATAGAAAGGCTTTTTCAATACTGAATTCCAAATGTTCATTTGGAAGGATACAGTAACAGTGCTGGTTGAAACTTTGCACAGTGCTGGCCTGCATTTCCTGGAGTAATTTTACTCATATTGAATTAAGACATGGTAGGGTTTCAGTATATCCCTTTAGAAAAAAAGTGAATAGGAAGTAAATTGCTTTGAAAAGAGTATTGTTTGACTTACTTTCTTGATAAGAAAATTATAAAGTATGTGGTAATAATTAGTGCAGTAGAACTAGAACAAAAGAAGTTCTACAAGGTTGTTTCAGTTTCTGTATGTTGTATTCAGATATTCAGTGAAAGAGTTTGAGAATGGAAATACCCATCTTAAGAGTTGCTAAAAAGTAACACAGATAAAGTAACATGGTTAAATAAATTTATGCCTCGGATAATTTAAGACAGGACATACCAGGAAATGCATGCAGTCACATGTAGCATGGCTAGAGATATACATAAAAAAGAGGTATTATACCTAGTCTTATGATATGTTATTAGGGACATTAGAATATGATTAATATAGCAGAAAGAAAACTGGCCGTATATAAGAATGTGGCAGTATACAGCGGTCTTACAACTGTTTTAGAAAGAACCACTGAGCCCGTGGTATGGGGTTCTATCTTGTAGTGATTTAATGATTTAAAAATAGTGATTTGTAGTGTGTAGAGTGTACAGTGAAAAAACTGGTATTGCAATATAGATTCAAGCCAGCACTCGTGTGCTATAATATTTTCAGCAAGGTGCTTATTTACCTGTTGTGCAATCAGTCATTGTCAGCTGTCCAGTACTGCTACCTAAGTTTTCTCAGTAGATCAAGCAAATGCGGTTCATAACAGGAAAACTAAGTGCAGCAATGTTACAGCAAAAGATACACAACAAACACAAAAAAATTCTACTTCACTGAAGTGGTACTCAGTAAAATTTGTTTTCCACAAGTGAGCAGCAGAATGCAGCAGACTTCAACTGGGTTTGAACTCACTGATTAAGCAGAGAGATAGAAGAAACATGACACATCTGTTTAGAAAATCGTGAAATTGTAAACTTATGAAGGAACTTATTGGAAAATTTGCTAAAATAACTAAAATAAAGGGAAACAACTAATGTGATTTGTAGAAATATAGTGCAAAGTGCACTGCTACTTGATGCATGTAGCAGTTGTGCACAGGGGCCAGTGACTCAAAGACAATGCCAAATGCATATCTTCTTAGATGTGAGCCACCTCACACAGCACCCCTCGCCAAACCACTTCCAACCATGGAAAACTTGGTGAAATCACCATATTATAAGTGTTAGTATCATAAAGTGCAATCAATCAGTGAATGTAAAAGTTCTGTCTTATTCATACTTTAGTAATTCTGTGTGGGGTTTGTAAAACTACCCTGTGTACAGGTGAGCTTTTGCCTGGTTGTCTTGCTTCTTCCCATATTCTATGTATGAGATAGTGAATTGGTGATTCTCAAAATTGTCCATTGGTATGAGTACTATATGGAAATGGGTATATATGTGTGTTTTGTGTGTGTGTGTGTGTGTGTGTGTGTGTGTGTGTGTGTGTGTGTGTGTGTGTGTGTGTGTGTGTGTGTGTGTGTGTGTGTCCTCCAAATGGTTGGTAACCTATTAGGGATTAGTTCACAGCCTTGCACCCACTGAGTGCCAGGATTAGTTTGAGCTCAATCGTGACCTTGAATTGGATTAAACAGGTTAATGGAGAAATGAATGACTGAATAACTCATATGACTAAATTAAACAGGCATATTTAAAGGAAGACTCCATCTTATAACTAAAAAAAATCTATTTTTTATTCAGTCTTTGTTTTTTGAACTATTTCTTCTTCTTCTTTCGGCTGCTCCCGTCAGGGGTCGCCACAGCAGATCAACTGTTTCCATTTCTTCCTGTCCTCTGCATCTTGCTCTGTCACACCAACCACCTGCATGTCCTCTCTCAGCACATCCATAAACCTTATCTTAGGCCTTCCTCTTTTCCTGTTACCTGGCAGCTTCATCCTTAGCATCTTTTTCCCAATATACTGTGCATCCCTCCTCAGCACATGTCCAAACCAACATAATCTTGCCTCTCTGGCTTTATCTCCAAACCTTCCAACCTGGGATGACCCTCTAATATACTTATTCCTAATCCTATCCACCCTCATCACACCCAGTGCAAATCTTAACATCTTTAACTCTGCCACATCCAGCTCTAACTCCTGCCTTTCTGTCAATGCCACTGTCTCAAACCCATATAACATAGCTGGTCTCACTACCCTCTTGTAGACCTTCCCTTTCACTCTTACTGGTACTCGTCTGTCACAAATCACTTCTGACACTCTTCTCCACGCAATCCATCCTGCCTGTACTCTCTTCTTCACCTCTCTTCCACACTCACCATTACTCTAAACTGTTGATCTCAAGTATTTAAACTCATCCACCTTCGCCACCTCTACTCCCTGCATCCTCACCATTCCTCTATCCTCCCTCTCATTCACACACATATATTCTGTCTTAGTCCTGCTGACCTTCATTCCTCTTCTCTCTAGAGCATATCTCCACCTCTCCAGGGTCTCCTCCACCTGTTTCCTACTCTCACTACAGATCACAATGTCATCTGCAAACATCATAGTCCACGGGGACTCCTGTCTGATCTCATCTGTCAACCTATCCATCACACCTCAAAATCACTCTAAATGCTTCTTATAGAATTGTAATATATTTTCCCACAAATGGCTGCAATGGGGCTTAACATATCAACATGATCTTGTTTTTCTTTAACCTTTTCTCTTTCCCATAATCCATTTCAAGTCTCCTTTATATGAGTCATGCTAGACATAAGGAAGTAGTGGTGTATTTCCAAGCCATTAACATATAATGGGATTAGTGTCAGTCACTGTTATCTTGTATATCTTCTATACCAGGATTTTATTTTCCTGGAATGACTCTCATTTATGCTTGTCTCAGTGCTTGTTTTACAGTATACCAAAGAGTTATACAGGTGCAACAAAAAAGTAGCTAAATTGTAGGCCTTTATTCAATATATCCTTTTGTAGTCTTAGAGATCCTTATAGTTGCATGTGTGACAGCCGCTACTGGAAACAAAGAGATTTAAAATAATTCTGTTTCCCAGTGCCTGCACTGGAAAGATTTTTACTTTTATTTATTTATTTATTTATTTTACCTGAGTGTTGTAGAAAATGCTTTATTTTCATTTGTTTTATAATTATTGTCATGTTCTTGTTCCCTTTACTAAATAAATCTGTAACAAAATATGTCCAATTTTCTGTTCCTTAACTTTGGATAACTACTTTTTTTCTGAGGCACAGGTGTCTTGCAGCCTTTTATTTTTTCTTTTCTTATTATTTTTCTCACATAGTGATTTGTTAAAGTATAGGAAAATCACTCTTCTACAAACCTGACTTCTTGATAATGACATAGTAAAATTAAGGGACTGGAAAATAATTCTATTCCGCAGTCCCAGCAGTAGAAAGATTTTTTTTTGGGGGGGGGGGGCTGAACATTGTAGGACATTCTTTATCAGCTGCATTTATTACTAACTTTATGGTCTTGTTCTCCTTATTATGCTGCTACAGCCAGACCTTTGCATAAACAGAAACCGGCATCAATGTTTTGAGGAGCGAGCTGATTTGGTCTTTACCTCTGGATAACGTTTTTACAGCACAGATGTCTTCTGGCATTATGTTTTTTTCTCTTTGAATGTTATTCTTTTCAATAACTGAATTGTTAATGTGCAACACGATCACTTGGCTGCAAACTGACTCTTTGATAATGATGCACTGGGCTCTGCAAACTGACTCATTGATAATGACATGAGTACTACTAATGCACTGGGCTCTGCAAACTGACTAATTGATAATGACATGAGTACTACTAATGCACTGGGCTCTGTAAACTGACGTATTGATAATGACATGAGTACTACTAATGCACTGGGCTCTGTAAACTGACTTATTGATAATGACATGAGTACTACTAATGCACTGGGCTCTGCAAACTGACTCATTGATAATGACATGAGTACTACTAATGCACTGGGCTCTGCAAACTGGCTGATAATTACATGAGTACTACTAATGCACTGGGCTTTGCAAACTGACTCATTGATAATGACATGAGTACTACTAATGCACTGGGCTCTGCAAACTGACTCATTGATAATGACATGAGTACTGCTAATGCACTGGGCTCTGCAAACTGACTCATTAATAATGACATGAGTACTACTAAGGCACTGGGCTCTGTAAACTGACTTATTGATAATGACATGAGTACAGCTAATGCACTGGGTTCTGTAAACTGACTCATTGAAAATGACATGAGTAGTACTAATGCACTGGGCTCTGCAAACTGACTCATTGATAATGACGTGAGTACTACTAATGCACTAGGCTCTGCAAACTGACTCATTGATAATGACATGAGTACTACTAATGCACTGGGCTCTGCAAACTGACTGATAATCACATGAGTACTACTAATGCACTGGGCTTTGCAAACTGACTCATTGATAATGACATGAGTACTACTATTGCACTGGGCTCTGCAAACTGATTCATTGATAATGACGCGAGTACTACGAATGCACTGGGCTCTGCAAAACTGACTCATTGATAATGACATGAGTACTACTAATGCACTGGGCTCTGCAAACTGACTCATTAATAATGACGTGAGTACTACTAATGCACTGGGCTCTATAAACTGACTTATTGATAATGACATGAGTACTACTAATGCACTGGGCTCTATAAACTGATTCATTGATAATGACATGAGTACTACTAATGTACTGAGCTCTGCAAACTGACTCATTAATAATGACATGAGTACTACTAATGCACTGGGCTCTGTAAACTGATTTATTGATAATGACATGAGTACTACTAATGCACTGGGCTCTATAAACTGATTGATTGATAATGACATGAGTACTACTAATGCAATGGGCTCTGCAAACTGACTCATTAATAATGACGTGAGTACTACTAATGCACTGGGCTCTGTAAACTGATTTATTGATAATGACATGAGTACTACTAATGCACTGGGCTCTATAAACTGATTCATTGATAATGACATGAGTACTACTAATGCAATGGGCTCTGCAAACTGACTCATATTAATAATGGCATGAGTACTACTAATGCACTGGGCTCTATAAACTGATTCATTGATAATGACATGAGTACTACTAATGTACTGAGCTCTGTATGACTTTGAAATAACTCTGTGACTTTTGCAGGAAACTGCACTGCTGATACTTACAACCAGCAGTGAACTGATGCATGCAACAAACTATTACTGTTCCTCTAACTGAACCTGTGATATGTCTGGCAGTAAGTGCAAATGATTAAGTTCTGCTTCCAGTGCTAAGAGTACATGGTTTGAATCTTTCCATCTTCATTTTCCTACTATGTGACCTTGAGCAAGTCACTTAACCAGGCATTGCTTTGTGGCAATTGAAAATTTGGGCTCCCTAATGGTCTCCTGGACTATATGCTCAGCAACTTTGAACAAACCTATGCCCCTATGCCTTCACTTCTTTTTGCAGTACATATCACAACTATCACAATACTGTTTCTCTGGTATGTTTCTGCAGTCTGTGATTAGCCATGGTGGCTGTGGGTTTTAGTAAGTGTCCAAAGAAATTCATAGTTTTTCAATGCATAGTAATCTTTTCTGTAATGTTTTTCCCTTGTCATAATTGTAGTGGTGATGTATTTAATATACAACATATTTCCTTTCTGCTGTGTCTTTTCCACTCCATTCCATTTTCACACACTTCCCCACAATTGACTATACAAAGTTATGTTATGAATGATATTCTCTTGCTCATGTACTGTTTTATATTTGTTTGTCATCTATGTATATTTTGCATTTTGCAAGGAGCCCCAGTTTATCGTATGCCAAGCAAACATCTGTTGTGAAATGATGTGCATAGCTACATTAGTTCTGAAGAGGGTTGGTCTTCTGACCACCCACTAATATTTATTTCTACCCCTGGCAAACTCCACAATTGTCAAACTGGAAAACAATGGTTTTGTGACCAATATGAACAACGCAGGCAATGCCAATGAGGCAAGCAATGGCTGTCAAATAAAGCTACTCCATTCACAATATTTTACACATATGTCTGCATTTTCCCTTGAATTGTGAAAAATGCACAGTACAAATTCAAGAATGTCTGCTCATCATTTGTTTTCTCCACCGATTGTACAGTCTTAGGAAGCATGGTATGTTAATGCACGTAATATTTTTAAGAAGCATTGTAGTGTACTTTGTCAGCACATCTCCTGTTATTTTTCCTAGTGTTGTACAGAAACCAGTTACTCAGACATCAAATGTGCCCTGTCCAGAACAGTAAACTACCATAGGCCACCTGGACCTCAAATTCAGCTACAAGATCCCTTCTGCCTCATAGCTTTCAAAATCCTACCGACAGTGATTTTCTGTTATCCTGTTTCTGACCTGTATTAGAAAAAGACTCTGCATATCTGTAATACAATGTAACATAAAAAATAAAAAATATCCAAACAACAGTACGAGTGGAAACCAAGTTTAATAACCTCATAAAAACAACAACCGACTGAGCACTTTCGCCATTAAACATTCACGCTTCTTCAGAGTCGTTAAAACAGTTAAAACACTCAGTTTATAAATACATGTCACTAAATCAACCAATCACACAATTCTACATATAGCTCCATTAACCAGTAATAAACCACATACTTAATTTAGCTGAAAAAATGCATAAATATGTAAATATAGGCAGCACATCTAATATGTGATATAATATAAAGTAACACCAAAAAAATATTGTTGACTGTACCTAAAAAATCTTAAATATATAACAAATAATAAAAACTACAATTTTAAACCATCATATAACATTTGCCCTCTGCTTTAAAATGTGAACCATAGAAATTTTATCCAAAATAGTGTTTATAGTAGTTTTTTTTTTTTTTTCCGATTTGGTGAATCAGCTTTTGCGAAAGTGCACTTTCAATGTAGTGCACTTTCACAGAAGTGGGGTTTTACTTTTCTTTTTCGATATTGTGAAATTTCGATAAAGAAAATTAGGCCCATATAAATACAAAAGTAATAACATGGGAAGCCATGAAGTATCCAACACCATAGTGACAAGCATCAACGCAGTTAGTAATCCAGTCCTATGTACCTGGTGTAGTTACAGGTATGAGGAGAGAAAATCCAAAGTGTTGTTTGTTTCTTTATTTTTTTTTTACCACTTTTCAATGGATCTCAGGAAGAAAAGCTAGAAACAATGAAAATATAAAATACATACAGTAATACTTTAATGCACATAGTTTTAAGGAAACACTACATTAAGAAAGAAACAATGTAAAGTAATGGCCTGATACACTGAATTCTAAGGGAACATGATGATAATATAAAGATCTATAACAATGGTATTCACTTTTTCAGACATTAAAATTGTATAGCTTGATCTCACAGTTGAAAACAAGGACGTAGAGTAAAAAGAACAGGTGGAAATAGTGGGAGGAGGTGATGGGGAGAGATCCGAAGGAAAAATAGGAATTTAGGGAAATTGGACGAAAAATGGATACATTTTTAGAGAAACAGAGATGCAATAGTACAGCTGTGCCAGCAGCTTGTGGATAGCAAGGATAATGTCAGTGATGGAGACCATGGAGATTGTATGCATGCATGCTTCCTGGGGGGGGGTCTGCTGACTTACACTCCTTGGAGAATTGAGGGTAAATCCAGCACATGACACATCCATTCCACACCAATCCCCTAAACCGAGCATGGGCATGGCAGTTATGGTTCAAAAGTGAGAATCCCTGATGGCTACATGCATGATGGTCTACATAATTAGCTCTGTCCACTGAGTAGGGATAGATGCATAGCAGAGTGCTCCATGATTTGTAGAAAGGTGGGTTTTATCAAAAGAAACCAAAATGACTGGGTGGCCAGAGCAGATGACAGTAGTGCATGGAGAGGACTGTCCTAGTTTCAGTGAGCATATTTTTGTTGTATTGTTTTCTCTATATTGAAAGCCACTCACTTTTTCCCATAATAAGTGTCCAGGCTGTTCTTAAAAATATCTAAACTAGTACTTGCTTTAATGTAATTTGGTAGTCTGCTCCATGCATCAGCTACTCTGTCAGAGAACCAATTAGTACACTTCTCATTCCCATAGAATCTTCTACATAGGTTGTCTGGTGATTCGCTAGTACTTTTTGTTAACCCGATAAACATTCCCAGAGGTAGTTGTCACTAAATGTCCTATATACCTGAATAAGATGATCTTTTAGATATCTGTATAAGACACTGTACAAGTTCAGATATTTTAGTCTTTCATAATAACTTAAATTTTCACATCCATGGATATCCTTGGTATATTTCCATTGTACTCTTTCCAGTTTAGTCATGTTTGTTTTCCTATAGGGTTTCCATATTGTTATTCCATATTCAAGTTTGGGTCTAATGTAACTAATAAACAATGACTTCTTATTTTTGATTTCCTAGAATTTATAAATCTTTTTATGCAACCTATAGTTCTGTAACTATCATTAACCAATTGGTTGATATCATTAGAAAAACTCATAATTGAGTTTACAGTTTCAATCACTGTGTGCTGTCTTAAATATTCACCTTTCAATTTATGCTAACCAAATCCCATATGCTTAGTTTTTGATGTATGTATAAGCATATTATTCTCCTGTGCCCAAATGGTCAATTTAGTCAAGTTATTTTGCAGACATGCCTTATCTGTAACACATGTAATCAGTTTACCCAATTTCAGGTCATCTGCATATAGACTGTAGAACACCTCAGATGAAAAAGTTAGGTCTGAAAGATACAATCTAAACAAGTAAGGGCCTAGGACAGAGCCCTGTGGTACACCCTGACTGTAACCAAGGATTTCGCCTGTCCAGTTGCTGTATGATAGTTGCCATGTCCTATTTGTAAGCCATGCAGCTATCCATCTTATCAAGAGTACATCAATACCTAGTTGTACTAATTTATTGATCAGTCTTGTGTATGACCCTGTCAAATGCCGAAGTTAAATCTATATAAATTATATCACAGCACACTTTTTCATTCATAGCTGTTATTATATTATTATAGAACATCATGTTACAGGTGGTAATAGATCTGTTTTCAATATATGCATGCTGATGTATGGTTTCAAGTCCCAACCTATCCAGTTCTGACAATAACTTATCCAGCATTACCGTCTCCATTATTTTTCCACAACATGAAAGTAGACTTAAGGGTCTATATGATTCTGGGTTTGTCCTACTCCCCTTTCCCTTAAAGACAGGTTTAATGAGTGCATGTCTCCAATCTTGAGGAATCTCCCAGTATTTATATGACCTAGTGAATGATAGATATAATGGTACTGTAAGTTTTTCCTGAAGTGTCCTCGGGTCAGTGTTACTAATTCCGGCTCCCTTGTTTGGATCCAGTTTGCACAGTTCTTTTTCAATATAATCTAATTTGATTCCAGTATCTGGGATTACCTGGATGTCACTAAGACAACTTACCACCCCTTTTGTGAGCCAAACTGTTTTACATATGATTTTGTAACTATATGTATAATCTGTTGTGTCTGAGGATCTGCACACAGTGTATCAGTTTGTGTCTCTTTACTCCCTCCACACCTTATGTATCTATAAAAAGGTTTCCTACTATGCTCAATATCTTTGTATACATTTTCTTCAAATTTTTCTTGATCTTGTCTCACACAATGCTTACTATGTTTGTCCAGCTTCTTTATTTCAGTTTTTAAAGTTGTAGCTCGACCTCTCTTCCATCTCTTATATTTGTTGTCTCTCACCTTAATCAGATATCTTGTTCTTATGGAAATATTTCCCCTGATGTTGTATGCCTAGTTAAACATGTTTTTTGTTTTTTCTTTGCACTCAAACAATTTCTCTTTCAAAACTTTCCACATTCCATCTGCAGTTTTTCCACTGAACACCTCACTCCTGTTAGTTTTATATAGTAACTGTTTTGCTTCCCTATAATCTGTAAGTAATCTCCTGTGCATTGGCTTAGATTTCAGCTTGGGAGAATTATCTAGTAACAAATTAACCTTTAATAACCCCATGATCACTGCACATCAATGGTGGTAAAACTTGACATGAAGTTACAGTAATTTCTTTGGGAATACGAACAACATCTAGTATATTCCGTCCCCTGGTATGTTTTTTACAATCTGAAGCATTTGTTGTTCCTGAATATACTCTGTGAATAATTTCTTTACTAATGTTGTTGAATCAATATTATTCCAGTCTGTTTCTGGTAAATTTAAGTCCCCAGCTAATATTATTCTTCCCTCCTGTGTTTCATACAAGAAATGTATGAATTCCTCTAGGTAATCTGCACTTAACTTTGGTGGTCTGTACACTCCAACAATTGTTATATGTTCCAGGGTTGTCTTTATTGTGACAGTTACACAGTCTATAATGCGATAATGTGCACTGGGGTTTTCACTTTTCCCCACTCCTGTGCAACCATAACGTTGGTGTATAAGTAAGTAATGGGAGTGTTATGGGATATATGGGGGCCTTTTCCTTGCAAAAATGCATTTCTATCCTTTTTAATTGTCTTAGGTTATGTT
>NC_056733.1:264741922-264761922 GCF_019279795.1 Protopterus annectens
TCTATGTATAGTATATGTATCCTGTGTGTTGTGTAGTGAAGTGCAATCTGTTTATACCTGGTGGAATGTAATCTGGTTTGTGTTCTCTGTAGTCTATGTATAGTATATGTATCCTGTGTGTTGTGTAGTGAAGTGCAATCTGTTTATATCTGGTGGAATGTAATCTGGTTTGTGTTCTCTGTAGTCTATGTATAGTATATGTATCCTGTGTGTTGTGTAGTGAAGTGCAATCTGTTTATATCTGGTGGAATGTAACCTGGTTTGTGTTCTCTATAGTCTATGTATAGTATATGTATCCTGCGTGTTGTGTAGTGAAGTGCAATCTGTTTATACCTGGTGGAATGTAATCTGGTTTGTGTTCTCTATAGTCTATGTATAGTATATGTATCCTGTGTGTTGTGTAGTGAAGTGCAATCTGTTTATATCTGGTGGAATGTAATCTGGTTTGTGTTCTCTATAGTCTATGTATAGTATATGTATCCTGTGTGTTGTGTAGTGAAGTGCAATCTGTTTATATTTGGTGGAATGTAATCTGGTTTGTGTTCTCTGTAGTCTATGTATAGTATATGTATCCTGTGTGTTGTGTAGTGAAGTGCAATCTGTTTATACCTGGTGGAATGTAATCTGGTTTGTGTTCTCTGTAGTCTATGTATAGTATATGTATCCTGTGTGTTGTGTAGTGAAGTGCAATCTGTTTATACCTGGTGGAATGTAATCTAGTTTGTGTTCTCTATAGTCTATGTATAGTATATGTATCCTGTGTGTTGTGTAGTAAAGTGCAATCTGTTTATATTTGGTGGAATGTAATCTGGTTTGTGTTCTCTGTAGTCTATGTATAGTATATGTATCCTGTGTGTTGTGTAGTGAAGTGCAATCTGTTTATACCTGGTGGAATGTAATCTGGTTTGTGTTCTCTATAGTCTATGTATAGTATATGTATCGTGTGTGTTGTGTAGTGAAGTGCAATCTGTTTATATCTGGTGGAATGTAACCTGGTTTGTGTTCTCTATAGTCTATGTATAGTATATGTATCCTGTGTGTTGTGCAGTGAAGTGCAATCTGTTTATACCTGGTGGAATGTAACCTGGTTTGTGTTCTCTGTAGTCTATGTATAGTATATGTATCCTGTGTGTTGTGTAGTGAAGTGCACTCTGTTTATACCTGGTGGAATGTAACCTGGTTTGTGTTCTCTGTAGTCTATGTATAGTATATGTATCCTGTGTGTTGTGTAGTGAAGTGCAATCTGTCTATACCTGGTGGAATGTAACCTGGTTTGTGTTCTCTGTAGTCTATGTATAGTATATGTATCCTGTGTGTTGTGTAGTGAAGTGCAATCTGTTTATATTTGGTGGAATGTAATCTGGTTTGTGTTCTCTGTAGTCTATGTATAGTATATGTATCCTGTGTGTTGTGTAGTGAAGTGCAATCTGTTTATACCTGGTGGGATGTAATCTGGTTTGTGTTCTCTGTAGTCTATGTATAGTATATGTATCCTGTGTGTTGTGTAGTGAAGTGCAATCTGTTTATACCTGGTGGAATGTAATCTGGTTTGTGTTCTCTATAGTCTATGTATAGTATATGTATCCTGTGTGTTGTGTAGTGAAGTGCAATCTGTTTATACCTGGTGGAATGTAACCTGGTTTGTGTTCTCTGTAGTCTATGTATAGTATATGTATCCTGTGTGTTGTGTAGTGAAGTGCAATCTGTTTATACCTGGTAGAATGTAATCTGGTTTGTGTTCTCTGTAGTCTATGTATAGTATATGTATCCTGTGTGTTGTGTAGTGAAGTGCAATCTGTTTATACCTGGTGGAATGTAACCTGGTTTGTGTTCTCTGTAGTCTATGTATAGTATATGTATCCTGTGTGTTGTGTAGTGAAGTGCAATCTGTTTATACCTGGTGGAATGTAATCTGGTTTGTGTTCTCTGTAGTCTATGTATAGTATATGTATCCTGTGTGTTGTGTAGTGAAGTGCAATCTGTTTATACCTGGTGGAATGTAATCTGGTTTGTGTTCTCTATAGTCTATGTATAGTATATGTATCCTGTGTGTTGTGTAGTGAAGTGCAATCTGTTTATATCTGGTGGAATGTAATCTGGTTTGTGTTCTCTGTAGTCTATGTATAGTATATGTATCCTGTGTGTTGTGTAGTGAAGTGCAATCTGTTTATATCTGGTGGAATGTAATCTGGTTTGTGTTCTCTATAGTCTATGTATAGTATATGTATCCTGTGTGTTGTGTAGTGAAGTGCAATCTGTTTATATCTGGTGGAATGTAACCTGGTTTGTGTTCTCTGTAGTCTATGTATAGTATATGTATCCTGTGTGTTGTGTAGTGAAGTGCAATCTGTTTATACCTGGTGGAATGTAACCTGGTTTGTGTTCTCTATAGTCTATGTATAGTATATGTATCCTGTGTGTTGTGTAGTGAAGTGCAATCTGTTTATACCTGGTGGAATGTAATCTGGTTTGTGTTCTCTGTAGTCTATGTATAGTATATGTATCCTGTGTGTTGTGTAGTGAAGTGCAATCTGTTTATACCTGGTGGAATGTAACCTGGTTTGTGTTCTCTGTAGTCTATGTATAGTATATGTATCCTGTGTGTTGTGTAGTGAAGTGCAATCTGTTTATACTTGGTGGAATGTAATCTGGTTTGTGTTCTCTGTAGTCTATGTATAGTATATGTATCCTGTGTGTTGTGTAGTGAAGTGCAATCTGTTTATATTTGGTGGAATGTAATCTGGTTTGTGTTCTCTGTAGTCTATGTATAGTATATGTATCCTGTGTGTTGTGTAGTGAAGTGCAATCTGTTTATACCTGGTGGAATGTAACCTGGTTTGTGTTCTCTGTAGTCTATGTATAGTATATGTATCCTGTGTGTTGTGTAGTGAAGTGCAATCTGTTTATATTTGGTGGAATGTAATCTGGTTTGTGTTCTCTGTAGTCTATGTATAGTATATGTATCCTGTGTGTTGTGTAGTGAAGTGCAATCTGTTTATACCTGGTGGAATGTAACCTGGTTTGTGTTCTCTGTAGTCTATGTATAGTATATGTATCCTGTGTGTTGTGTAGTGAAGTGCAATCTGTTTATATTTGGTGGAATGTAATCTGGTTTGTGTTCTCTGTAGTCTATGTATAGTATATGTATCCTGTGTGTTGTGTAGTGAAGTGCAATCTGTTTATACCTGGTGGAATGTAACCTGGTTTGTGTTCTCTGTAGTCTATGTATAGTATATGTATCCTGTGTGTTGTGTAGTGAAATTCAATCTGTTTATACCTGGTGGAATGTAATCTGGTTTGTGTTCTCTGTAGTCTATGTATAGTATATGTATCTTGTGTGTTGTGTAGTGAAGTGCAATCTGTTTATATTTGGTGGAATGTAATCTGGTTTGTGTTCTCTGTAGTCTATGTATAGTATATGTATCCTGTGTGTTGTGTAGTGAAGTGCAATCTGTTTATACTTGGTGGAATGTAATCTGGTTTGTGTTCTCTGTAGTCTATGTATAGTATATGTATCCTGTGTGTTGTGTAGTGAAGTACAATCTGTTTATACTTGGTGGAATGTAATCTGGTTTGTGTTCTCTATAGTCTATGTATAGTATATGTATCCTGTGTGTTGTGTAGTGAAGTGCAATCTGTTTATATTTGGTGGAATGTAATCTGGTTTGTGTTCTCTATAGTCTATGTATAGTATATGTATCCTGTGTGTTGTGTAGTGAAGTGCAATCTGTTTATACCTGGTGGAATGTAACCTGGTTTGTGTTCTCTGTAGTCTATGTATAGTATATGTATCCTGTGTGTTGTGTAGTGAAGTGCAATCTGTTTATACCTGGTGGAATGTAACCTGGTTTGTGTTCTCTGTAGTCTATGTATAGTATATGTATCCTGTGTGTTGTGTAGTGAAGTGCAATCTGTTTATATTTGGTGGAATGTAATCTGGTTTGTGTTCTCTGTAGTCTATGTATAGTATATGTATCCTGTGTGTTGTGTAGTGAAGTGCAATCTGTTTATACTTGGTGGAATGTAATCTGGTTTGTGTTCTCTGTAGTCTATGTATAGTATATGTATCCTGTGTGTTGTGTAGTGAAGTGCAATCTGTTTATACCTGGTGGAATGTAACCTGGTTTGTGTTCTCTGTAGTCTATGTATAGTATATGTATCCTGAGTGTTGTGTAGTGAAGTGCAATCTGTTTATATCTGGTGGAATGTAACCTGGTTTGTGTTCTCTGTAGTCTATGTATAGTATATGTATTCTGTGTGTTGTGTAGTGAAGTGCAATCTGTTTATATCTGGTGGAATGTAACCTGGTTTGTGTTCTCTGTAGTCTATGTATAGTATATGTATCCTGTGTGTTGTGTAGTGAAGTGCAATCTGTTTATACCTGGTGGAATGTAACCTGGTTTGTGTTCTCTGTAGTCTATGTATAGTATATGTATCCTGTGTGTTGTGTAGTGAAGTGCAATCTGTTTATATTTGGTGGAATGTAATCTGGTTTGTGTTCTCTGTAGTCTATGTATAGTATATGTATCCTGTGTGTTGTGTAGTGAAGTGCAATCTGTTTATACTTGGTGGAATGTAACCTGGTTTGTGTTCTCTATAGTCTGTGTATAGTATATGTATCCTGTGTGTTGTGTAGTGAAGTGCAATCTGTTTATACTTGGTGGAATGTAACCTGGTTTGTGTTCTCTATAGTCTATGTATAGTATATGTATCCTGTGTGTTGTGTAGTGAAGTGCAATCTGTTTATACCTAGTGGAATGTAACCTGGTTTGTGTTCTCTGTAGTCTATGTATAGTATATGTATCCTGTGTGTTGTGTAGTGAAGTGCAATCTGTTTATACCTGGTGGAATGTAACCTGGTTTGTGTTCTCTGTAGTCTATGTATAGTATATGTATCCTGTGTGTTGTGTAGTGAAGTGCAATCTGTTTATACCTGGTGGAATGTAACCTGGTTTGTGTTCTCTGTAGTCTATGTATAGTATATGTATCCTGTGTGTTGTGTAGTGAAGTGCAATCTGTTTATATTTGGTGGAATGTAATCTGGTTTGTGTTCTCTGTAGTCTATGTATAGTATATGTATCCTGTGTGTTGTGTAGTGAAGTGCAATCTGTTTATACTTGGTGGAATGTAATCTGGTTTGTGTTCTCTGTAGTCTATGTATAGTATATGTATCCTGTGTGTTGTGTAGTGAAGTGCAATCTGTTTATATTTGGTGGAATGTAATCTGGTTTGTGTTCTCTGTAGTCTATGTATAGTATATGTATCCTGTGTGTTGTGTAGTGAAGTGCAATCTGTTTATACCTGGTGGAATGTAACCTGGTTTGTGTTCTCTGTAGTCTATGTATAGTATATGTATCCTGTGTGTTGTGTAGTGAAGTGCAATCTGTTTATACCTGGTGGAATGTAATCTGGTTTGTGTTCTCTGTAGTCTATGTATAGTATATGTATCCTTTGTGTTGTGTAGTGAAGTGCAATCTGTTTATACTTGGTGGAATGTAATCTGGTTTGTGTTCTCTGTAGTCTATGTATAGTATATGTATCCTGTGTGTTGTGTAGTGAAGTGCAATCTGTTTATATTTGGTGGAATGTAATCTGGTTTGTGTTCTCTGTAGTCTATGTATAGTATATGTATCCTGTGTGTTGTGTAGTGAAGTGCAATCTGTTTATACTTGGTGGAATGTAATCTGGTTTGTGTTCTCTGTAGTCTATGTATAGTATATGTATCCTGTGTGTTGTGTAGGGAAGTGCAATCTGTTTATATTTGGTGGAATGTAATCTGGTTTGTGTTCTCTGTAGTCTATGTATAGTATATGTATCCTGTGTGTTGTGTAGTGAAGTGCAATCTGTTTACACCTGGTGGAATGTAATCTGGTTTGTGTTCTCTGTAGTCTATGTATAGTATATGTATCCTGTGTGTTGTGTAGTGAAGTGCAATCTGTTTATACTTGGTGGAATTTAATCTGGTTTGTGTTCTCTGTAGTCTATGTATAGTATATGTATCCTGTGTGTTGTGTAGTGAAGTGCAATCTGTTTATATTTGGTGGAATGTAATCTGGTTTGTGTTCTCTGTAGTCTATGTATAGTATATGTATCCTGTGTGTTGTGTAGTGAAGTGCAATCTATTTATACTTGGTGGAATGTAACCTAGTTTGTGTTCTCTGTAGTCTATGTATAGTATTTGTATCCTGTGTGTTGTGTAGTGAAGTGCAATCTGTTTATACCTGGTGGAATGTAACCTGGTTTGTGTTCTCTGTAGTCTATGTATAGTATATGTATCCTGTGTGTTGTGTAGTGAAGTGCAATCTGTTTATATTTGGTGGAATGTAATCTGGTTTGTGTTCTCTGTAGTCTATGTATAGTATATGTATCCTGTGTGTTGTGTAGTGAAGTGCAATCTCTTTATACTTGGTGGAATGTAATCTGGTTTGTGTTCTCTGTAGTCTATGTATAGTATATGTATCCTGTGTGTTGTGTAGTGAAGTGCAATCTGTTTATATTTGGTGGAATGTAATCTGGTTTGTGTTCTCTGTAGTCTATGTATAGTATATGTATCCTGTGTGTTGTGTAGTGAAGTGCAATCTGTTTATACCTGGTGGAATGTAATCTGGTTTGTGTTCTCTGTAGTCTATGTATAGTATATGCATCCTGTGTGTTGTGTAGTGAAGTGCAATCTGTTTATACTTGGTGGAATGTAATCTGGTTTGTGTTCTCTGTAGTCTATGTATAGTATATGTATCCTGTGTGTTGTGTAGTGAAGTGCAATCTGTTTATATTTGGTGGAATGTAATCTGGTTTGTGTTCTCTGTAGTCTATGTAAAGTATATGTATCCTGTGTGTTGTGTAGTGAAGTGCAATCTGTTTATACTTGGTGGAATGTAACCTGGTTTGTGTTCTCTGTAGTCTATGTATAGTATATGTATCCTGTGTGTTGTGTAGTGAAGTGCAATCTGTTTATACCTGGTGGAATGTAACCTGGTTTGTGTTCTCTGTAGTCTATGTATAGTATATGTATCCTGTGTGTTGTGTAGTGAAGTGCAATCTGTTTATACCTGGTGGAATGTAACCTGGTTTGTGTTCTCTGTAGTCTATGTATAGTATATGTATCCTGTGTGTTGTGTAGTGAAGTGCAATCTGTTTATACTTGGTGGAATGTAACCTGGTTTGTGTTCTCTATAGTCTATGTATAGTATATGTATCCTGTGTGTTGTGTAGTGAAGTGCAATCTGTTTATACCTGGTGGAATGTAACCTGGTTTGTGTTCTCTGTAGTCTATGTATAGTATATGTATCCTGTGTGTTGTGTAGTGAAGTGCAATCTGTTTATACTTGGTGGAATGTAATCTGGTTTGTGTTCTCTGTAGTCTATGTATAGTATATGTATCCTGTGTGTTGTGTAGTGAAGTGTAATCTGTTTATACTTGGTGGAATGTAACCTGGTTTGTGTTCTCTATAGTCTATGTATAGTATATGTATCCTGTGTGTTGTATAGTGAAGTGCAATCTGTTTATACGTGGTGGAATGTAACCTGGTTTGTGTTCTCTATAGTCTGTGTATAGTATATGTATCCTGTGTGTTGTGTAGTGAAGTGCAATCTGTTTATACTTGGTGGAATATAACCTGGTTTGTGTTCTCTGTAGTCTATGTATAGTATATGTATCCTGTGTGTTGTGTAGTGAAGTGCAATCTGTTTATACCTGGTGGAATGTAACCTGGTTTGTGTTCTCTGTAGTCTATGTATAGTATATGTATCCTGTGTGTTGTGTAGTGAAGTGCAATCTGTTTATACCTGGTGGAATGTAACCTGGTTTGTGTTCTCTGTAGTCTATGTATAGTATATGTATCCTGTGTGTTGTGTAGTGAAGTGCAATCTGTTTATATTTGGTGGAATGTAATCTGGTTTGTGTTCTCTATAGTCTATGTATAGTATATGTATCCTGTGTGTTGTGTAGTGAAATGCAATCTGTTTATACTTGGTGGGATGTAACCTGGTTTGTGTTCTCTGTAGTCTATGTATAGTATATGTATCCTGTGTGTTGTGTAGTGAAGTGCAATCTGTTTATACCTGGTGGAATGTAACCTGGTTTGTGTTCTCTGTAGTCTATGTATAGTATATGTATCCTGTGTGTTGTGTAGTGAAGTGCAATCTGTTTATACTTGGTGGAATGTAACCTGGTTTGTGCTCTCTATAGTCTATGTATAGTATATGTATCCTGTGTGTTGTGTAGTGAAGTGCAATCTGTTTATACCTGGTGGAATGTAACCTGGTTTGTGTTCTCTGTAGTCTATGTATAGTATATATATCCTGTGTGTTGTGTAGTGAAGTGCAATCTGTTTATACTTGGTGGAATGTAACCTGGTTTGTGTTCTCTATAGTCTATGTATAGTATATGTATCCTGTGTGTTGTGTAGTGAAGTGCAATCTGTTTATACTTGGTGGAATGTAATCTGGTTTGTGTTCTCTATAGTCTATGTATAGTATATGTATCCTGTGTGTTGTGTAGTGAAGTGCAATCTGTTTATACCTGGTGGAATGTAAAATGGTTTGTGTTCTCTATAGTCTATGTATAGTATATGTATCCTGTGTGTTGTGTAGTGAAGTGCAATCTGTTTATACTTGGTGGAATGTAATCTGGTTTGTGTTCTCTATAGTCTATGTATAGTATATGTATCCTGTGTGTTGTGTAGTGAAGTGCAATCTGTTTATACTTGGTGGAATGTAATCTGGTTTGTGTTCTCTGTAGTCTATGTATAGTATATGTATCCTGTGTGTTGTGTAGTGAAGTGCAATCTGTTTATACTTGGTGGAATGTAACCTGGTTTGTGTTCTCTGTAGTCTATGTATAGTATATGTATCCCGTGTGTTGTGTAGTGAAGTGCAATCTGTTTATACTTGGTGGAATGTAATCTGGTTTGTGTTCTCTATAGTCTATGTATAGTATATGTATCCTGTGTGTTGTGTAGTGAAGTGCAATCTGTTTATACTTGGTGGAATGTAATCTGGTTTGTGTTCTCTGTAGTCTATGTATAGTATATGTATCCTGTGTGTTTTCAGTCTTTTGGGATTCAGGATTTAGAATTTTCAGGATTTTGGGCTTCTAGATTATGAAGTTTTATGAAATTCAGGATTGTGATATTTCAGGATTCTGAAGTGTAACCATATATACATACATATATGTATATATATATATATATATTTACATATGTAGCACAGGATGTGTGGATGCAGGTGGCAATTCTTGATTTTTTTTTTAAAAATCTTTGTGATTCAACTTTATTTTTTAATTCAATGACTCCCCAGACTCTGGAATAGACTGCCCATACATGTCAAACAGAGCGCCTCTTTGGCCCTCTTCTCTGTAGTGCGATCTCGGAGTGAGAATATTAAAGTAGGGGGGGTGTGGGGGGCATAGACACCCACCTACTCAGGTTATAATCTACTTACTTACCCTTTTAATAGGGACTGCTCAATATAAAACAATACTAGACAATATTAAACTGTACAGGGTGGCAGCTGTGCCCCCCCTCCCACTTTAATATTCTCACTCCGAGATCGCACTACAGTGGGGAAAAGGGCAGATACACTGTCAGTACTATTTTCGGCGATTTGGACCCTATGTCAGACATTTTTGGTGAAATGGATTTTCGGCGAAATGACACTGATCCATATATATATATATATATATATATATATATATACATATATATATATATATACATATATATATATATATATATATATATATATATATATATATATATATATATATATATATATATATATATATATATATATATATATATATATATATATCTTGTATCAGTTCTTAAGCAATGTTTTTATATTATGTCTAATTTGTTATAATTATTTAAACTGCATACATTTTTGTTTTATTTTTTTAAGATTGCAAAATTATTGTTCTTAAAATGTTTTGTAATAATTTGGAGCTTTTCTTCCCGGACCTCTGCTAAAAATGGACTTCTACCCAGTCGAACTTTCCTGGGAATCAAATGCAAATAAATAATATATATATATATATATATATAAAATATGTAACTGCTTCCACATATTGTATGTATATATCTATTAGTATATAATTCACTTATAGATACACAGCACAAATACATGTCATACATAGCCACAGACCATCAATCAGCTTAAGTGTAGGCATTTCCAAAAAATGCCTATTTCTCTCATCTTTTTTTTAATGACTTACATATACATTATATAGTCTGTCATCAGAGCACGCACATTTTAAAACATTTCATTCTACCTTAATAGCTTAGTTCTAGAAGGAGTGAAGTAGTCCAAATGCTCAAATGTTTGATGACAGATTTACTGGTCCTTTAATATATGTCAAAAACAAGCATCATTTTGAGTTAAACTCGACACTGAACTGTATGGATGACCATATGATCATGACAGTGTTATAGGTATCAGTAGAAGTACAGTTTTTTTCTTTTCATTTATTAATATCAAAGAAATACGCCTTTAACACTAAACAGATTCAGATTTACTTTTGAAATGGTTGTTTTTCACATTGTGCCATGAATCAAATTTTCTATAGAATCATTTCTCAAATGAGGCTAGGTACCCCTGAGGGCATCCAGGCCTAGGTCAGTGGAGACCCACGAAAGCGTGAAGGTGTTGTATGCTTGGACCATTGACTTTTCCATATTATTTTTTATGTTGAATCTGGCAAAATGCAGAAGGAATAATAATAAAGAATATGCTAACAAAATTCATAGATTGTTACTAGTCTAATGACCCAGGGAACCTTTCTAAGCATAGTCAAGTTTTCCAGAAATAATAATGATGGTCCATATCCAAATAGGAAATTGAGGTCCATGAATTTATAAGCTCCCTGTGTCCATAACGAACATAGGTGCCAGGCCCAGTGTAAATTTCCTATTTCCCATCCACTGGTCTAGGTTGTGCTTAAAATGGGTAATAGACAAACTCAACTTCACATGGATGAGAAGCCTGTTCCATAGGACTGGCAGTCTCTGGGACACACATCTGTCTCTCTCTCCAGCAAACAAAACTGAAGTCCGTAGACCTTATATTTCTCTTACTTTTTGACTTATAAATATGTAGGAGATTCATAAGTGTGGGGTTTTCAGATGCCTTGTAAGCCAGGCACAGATCACCCCTCAGCAATCTATACTGAGTTGAGGGAAAGGGCTGTAAGGCACTCTGCATAAGGCAGGCCTGTTATGCCTTGCAGTCTTTTTGCAAGGAACCTCTGCGGTCATTCCAGTTGCTGCATATACCTGGTCAGGTACACACTAAAGCAAGCACTGTACTTTGATTGGTCTAATAAGGGCATAGTACAGTGGGATAATGACCTCTTTGGCCCTAGATGCCATGCCCTCGCTTATAAGTTGAGCAGCATAAAAGGATTTCCTCACCACTGTGGCCACATGGTGGTCGAAAGTAAGGCTACTGTCTATGTGCATTAATATCCAAAGCTGGAATCAAACTCTGCATTACTGGTACTGTTACTCATATTTTACCACATTAACACATTAAGCCACAGAGAAAGTTCTGATTAATAAGCTAAATTAACATGCATTGCCTTCTGGACCTTCTCTGTACATCATGAAGATCATCTTTTTGAATGCTGATAGGCTAATATATATGCTTAGGGATTCAGCTCCAAGCACTTCGGTGGAAGGAAAACTGTTAATGGTTTTTAGATAACACTGTCATGGTGATGATGAAAGAAGAAATGTGTGTGAGTGTGTGTGTGTGTGTGGGGGGGGGGGTATAAGAAAAACAAAGGCTATTATGACTTGGAGCAATATGTTGTGGAATTAGGAATTTGGCGACTAGGATAGGAGATACAGAGGACAAAAAAGTGAAGTTTAATGAATGATGAAGGCAGCATCAGACTATGAAAGCTCAAAAAGACCCAGTACAGTTGTCAAAGCTTTAGAAGTATATACTGGCTAAAACCGTTGTGAGGCAAGAACCCCCAGAACATATTTAAGAAATTAATAAAATTGCATAGATTAAGGATTTAACATCTGTTTCATAGCTCAGACATTGCACAATGAACAATACCTTATCCAGTATGGTATAGCTGGTCTGCACTGCCAACTCCCCCATAACTTAGCTACAAACAAGATTAACTGCATCTGCTACTTTATTGGCATGTAAGCAAAAAGGTTTCTTATCATTGGAAATCATTATTTATAACATAACCAAACTGAACTTGCTGACTTTTGGGAATGGATTTAAAATTGTGTGTGTCTTGAACCTCCAATATCAGAAGATTATGACTGAAATGTGAATGTGTTGCACAGTGGTTAAGGTCTTCACCTTATAGACACCAAGGTAAACGGTTTGCTTCTGACTGCCAGTTATTGGTTAGACTTGAAATGGCCCTTTAGGGCAGTAAGTGTCATATTCAGCTATTAAACCTGTCACAGTACTTGCATCCAAAGCCTGAAAGTAAGTGGACAGAAGCAGCACAATGTAATTCTTCATATCAGAACACTTCCATAACATTTAGCAGTTCACTGAGCAAGATGTCATCCATTATTCTGCCCAAATGATACAAGGGCCATAATTTCTTTAAGTTATAGGAGAATAAAGTAAATGCTATGCATATTTCAGATGTAATTAAGTTTCTATCGTGGACTCCATAGGCACTTTACTGTAGTATAAAATGTAAGTGGCCTAGCCTGTCAATTGTACAGATTTTCACAGAACGTCCAGATGTTTGCCTCATATTTTTGGTCCATTTTTAATAAAATTATGTTTTTCCTGGCAAAACATTAAAAATTGAAGTCAGGAAAATAATAACAGACATTTAAGATTCAGACTTCATACCCTTCAGAAAATTCATGATAGTGTAAAAGCTGCTATTCTATCAATTTTAAACCTGCTATTCTATCAACTTTTTAAGGTTGTAAGAGCAATATTTAAAAATTGTCCCAATTTTGGTAACTTTGTCCCACCATTATTTATGGCTTTGTCCAGATTTTTTAGTATCAGAGGTTGAGAGGTATGCAAAGTGGCATATTCATTTGTGGCATATTAAAAAAAAGCCTGTATAGTATTTGAATGGTAATGTATCTCTGTCATGTTCGTTTTTTTTTACATGCTTATATCATTTTGCAGGCCTGTGCTGGCACTATGAAACAGTAAAAAGAGTAACTGTGTATTGTTGTTTGTCTTTTCAGCTTCTCCTGGTTAGGGGTCGCCACAGCAGAACTCTGGCCCGCTAATGATAGCCAGTCGATAGCCGAGTTACCAGCCCGACACCCAACCTTCAGCGAAGGCACGCCCATTCATGCATGTCTTTCGGAGGCCAGTCGACCGCGGGGAGGACATGCAGACTCAGCGGTCGAGTGGCCTCCAAAAGACATGTGTGAATGGGCGTGCCTTCGCTGAAGGTTTTGTAATAATAATCTGCAAGCCAACCTATTACTTCTCTAATGGACAGATAATCAGATAACCTCTCTCATTTTCTGTTGGAGTTCTACAAGGCTCAAGTCTTGATCCTCTGCTGTTTACCATCTTTGAAAGTGATATGGCTAGCACCATGGCCCCCCAGAGTTACCCAGCAAGTGGATGATTCCACAATATTTTATTTCACAATGAAAACAGAAGAAATCACAAATAGTAGAAGTCACAACCAATCTTCAAATTGATTTCACTGAGTTTCAAACATAATTTTATGGCTCCAGTTCTGTTCTAATTACAGATAAAACCAAACCCATGATTTCACCATCAAACTGTTCTAAGTATGAAATCCATGATTTCTTCATTAGACTGTCCTAACTGGAGCTAAAAACAATTGAAAAGTCACGGAACAGAAGAGCAGTGAAAAAGCACCAAGCAGCAATAGCGTAAAAATAGTTTTAATTTCCGCTTTCGTCACTCGACTTCCTCAGAATGCACAGTTTTCGGAGGGCTGCCTCGTCCAGCGTAGAGTACCGATCGTCCATCTTCACACTCCCTGATCCGGGTACAACGTGCTGCCAAGCCCGATCCAACCTCTTTCGATTCACTGAGGACTGGGATAAGACAGGTAATACACAGTCATGAAGGATTTGTCTCAGGAAAACCCTTCAGGAGATCTTGCTATACGTGCACAGCACAAAATCGAGGTGGTCAGCACTGAAACTCTTGGGAAGTTGCATGGTTTCAAGTCATCACTAAGTAAACAGGTTTATAGCGCCTTTAGGATTAAGCGGGACGTGTTTGTGCTGCAGACGGGTATTTTACACAGAGCTGAACGGCACGATTTGCATTTAACTCCGTGGTATTTTTTTAGCCCACGTCTGACAGCAGTAGCTTTGGAAGCTTGGCAGTGTCTTGGATTGACATAGTGAAAAATAATAGACTAAATCAGACTAATAACTGATACATTCCCAAGAGTTTCAGTGCTGACCACCTCGATTTTGTGCTGTGCACGTATAGCAAGATCTCCTGAAGGGTTTTCCTGAGACAAATCCTTCATGACTGTGTATTACCTGTCTTATCCCAGTCCTCAGTGAATCGAAAGAGGTTGGATCGGGCTTGGCAGCACGTTGTACCCGGATCAGGGAGTGTGAAGATGGACGATCGGTACTCTACGCTGGACGAGGCAGCCCTCCGAAAACTGTGCATTCTGAGGAAGTCGAGTGACGAAAGCGGAAATTAAAACTATTTTTACGCTATTGCTGCTTGGTGCTTTTTCACTGCTCTTCTGTTCCGTGACTTTTCAATTGGTTTGGTGCTCTTTTTGTTTGTTTTTGGAGCTAAAAACAAACCTATGATTCTTCAGCAAAACATTTTGATGACTCTACAATGTTAAAGTCTAAGCCTCTGTCCAAATACAATTCAAATTTAGCAGAAGCGAAGCTGGCTCAACCAGTGCCCTATGCTAGTACCATGAACCAGCAACTCACACCTCAGGTCTTCAGGTGAAGAGCGAAAAAAAAAGGCACTTTACTGTACTATGCCAGATGCACAACACACTCCCCTGCCCCAGAACCGCCTATATTTTGTTTAAAAAAATTGTTATAAACTGTACCAAACTGCTTGATACAAATGTAGCAAACAGTTGCTATAGTTTATACTTTCCTGCATGGAACACTGTGGTGCTCATGTTTTATTTATTAAAAAAATGTTCTTCTAATAAACTGTAGCAAACAGTTGCTACAGTTTTTAACCCTGAGTGGCATGGAGTGCTATGTGCTCATGTTTTACTTTGAAGTACACTTTTATATAGTTATTTATTTATTTGCGTTTGTCTACTGGGGTAGAGCACTGATCAGTTTTGACCAATTTCACTCTCACTTCAGGGTCAATAACTGACCAGATATACAGAATATACAAGAGTTCAATAACACAGAAGTGAAAGTTTATAAAAAAAAGTACAATGGTAGAGTTATGCTAAATCAAATGTATTAATATTCACTGTGTACAAAAGTTTGTTTTGAAGTTAGTGTAAAATAAATTACAGATGTAAAAATGAGCAAAGGGTATTATTGAAAGAGATAATTAGATTTAGGTGATATGACCTGAAGGGTAACGAGTACATTCTGCTTAACTGATCATTCTTCATTGTCTCTCACTAAGATTATTAAATGGCCTGAATTCCACCAGCGTGTAAATGTGGGTCACTGAGTCTCATGTGTCCCTAATATATATCCTTCAATTATGTAACTTGTGAATGGAGTAATTAGTTCAAGAACCTCACTGCTCTCTTCCTACACAAAGGTTCTCTGGGCTCTCTACATATTCTGTGGCATTCAATAAATGTTGCACTACTCCTCCGTTCTCATTTTGTCAGATTCTTCTTACATACCCCTTTTTGAAAGCCCACTGGAATGACCTTTTCTTTACATGGTACTCAAGTCTGCGTGCCTTGTAAAGGGTGTAGTCAGGCATACGCATGCTGTCGTTTACACTTTTCTGGAGTAAAGAGGCATGTCAGGTGCCACCAGAATGACTTACTTATTCTTTCTATCCTCTCTGTACTGTTTGTTTTTGTGAAGCATCACTCATATTTTAATAAACAGCTGTTAGAAGCATTCTTGATCTCTGACTTACTGTCTGAGTACTGGGTTAAATATTGTTTCCATGTCACTGTGCTCACATAAGATGTACTTTGTACATTCTGACTTAATCTATGTATATTGCCTTGTAGTATTTGTTCTTCATTTGTGTTATTAGATAGCAATTTGTGTAATTACTGCGCTTTTCTCCACTGAATTATTTAATAGAATACTGTAGTATGTTTGTAACCATGAGACTTATTGTGGAACGTTTCCTCCCAAAGACTCCATTGAAAATGGGTTATGCCCACTCAACGAATAAACCTAAGAAACCACTCAGTGAAGAAACCTAAGAAATAAATAAACACACCAGCTGCAATCATAAGGAAATGTTACACAAATTAGATCAGAATTTACTGGACGTTTTATGGATGTAATCCCTCAGATGAAATATTTGTGCTGACACTTTATGGAATGCAATTTACACTGTGTACAAAGTGTGACTATTCATGCCGCGGTGGTATGGCGTTAGCGTTGTTACCTCACAGCAAGAGGTTCTCCCGTTCGATTCTCGGCTTGGCTTGGGAGTGCCTTCTGTGTGGAGTCTGCATGTCCTCACCGTGGTTGGGTAGCGTTCGAAAGACATGCGTGCGTAAATGGGCGTGCCTTCGTTGAAGGTTGGGCGTCGAGCTGGCACCTCGGCGTTTCATAAAAATCTACTGCCAATCATTAGCGGACCGGAGTTCCGTTATGGTGACCCCTTACCAGGAAAAAGCCGAAAGACACACAAACAAACAACAAAGTGTGATTATTCAGACCTTCAGTTAAATAAATGCTCAGCCATTCTGCCCAGTTAGTCATAGTGCATCTAAATCCTGTATTCCTAATAAATCAAATGACATTGAGTCAGAAAGCACAGTGCTCGTGACTACCCTGAAATGTTGGTTAAGTACAAACCACAATGCTGACTTCTAGTAAACTCTTGTAAGATAGAAAGCCTCTTTTTGCTGTAAAAAGCAATGAGTGGGATTAGTCAAAAGGTTCTTACAGAAACAAGCACAATCATATTTCAGCTGTCAACCTAACTGCTATACGACATTTCATATCTTATCTAAAGCTTGTCAAGCCTTCAGCATAATGCAAAGCCTCTATCCACACTTGATTACAAAAGATAGCATTTCTTTCTTTTTTGTTTTGGCTAAGTATGAAACAGATGGAAATCAGCAGTGACCTAGTCCTCTATCTGAACAAAAAAATAAATAAAAAACACACGTATTACATGCATTCAAATGAACCGAGTCAACAGGAACTTGGAAACTTAAGACCTAGATATATTCCCAAGTCAGTGTTTTGTATGACATGCAGGCTAAAATTAAATTGCTTAAAACTTACATCTAATAAGTATCAGAACCCATAAATTCCATTTGTCTGTGCTCTGCTGATTTGTAATGGAGAATATGGGGCCATCATACATGAAACAAAGGTTGTGTGTAACGTGCAAGCATTAATGTGATATTTTTCTTGCACTGTGTGTTTTATGATTCATGCAAAAGAATAGTAATCAGATTTACAGAGCTAGGCCTAGGGTCATATCCAGGAATTTCAGAATTGCACACCAGCTTCAAGAATGTAGCCCACTTCTACTCCAAATGTAGCACCCCCACTCAAACATCCAAGAAACAGCGCAGTAGTTTGGATAGTAGACTTTTTCAGTAATAAAAAAATCTCCAGAAATCATTCTTAAGTAAAAATCTGTACTACCACATTAGCATAGTGCCAAACTAAGAACCAGTCATATACCATGCTAGAGGTTACTACGTGCAAAGCCAATGGTAAATCACAGTGAAAACCATGATTTACCATTGGCTTTGCCCTGTAGTAACCTATAGTATAGTGTGTGACTGCTTCTTAAATAAAAATCTTGTTTAACCAGCATGGTATTCTGACTTATGAAAATAAGTATGCAGATAAATACATACAATTAAAAAAGTCTACCTTGATAAAACTATTTCAGTGTAATTCTATCACGTTTTATATTCAAACACATCCCATTGCACAAAATAAATGCACTACTCTAAAAATGTGTATGCTATAGCATGCAAGGAATGTCTGGCAGTTGGTCCAGAGGGAAAAGCCTATGAGCTGTAGTCCCTGTGGTGTAGGGTTTGAGTCCCTTAGTCCTCATTTTTATATAGTATGACTTTGAGCAATTCACGTAACCAGACAATGCTCCTGGGTTGTCCTTGAAATGATACTGTGTCCAGTGGGCCTACCTGGTTAATAAATGGCTATTAGTATTATTATTAATGTCAGGATACTTCCTTCCTTAATTCAATCAAACTTAAGATAAGCTTTTGCAAAAAAACAGGGAAATGGAACTGTTCTATTAAGCACTGGGCATACAAGTACATCTACTGAGCATCAGAGAAAGTGGTCATCATAATCCAAAGTAAAGTAATCCTTTTTTGAATACAGTAACTTTAGCACTACCTACTGATAAAAAGACAGCTCTGAAATAAGCAGGTCTTGTTACATGTCAGGGTAAATGCTTCTCTGTCGCTTAGCTATCTTATACAGTGACATTTGTTTTGTTTCTTCCCCTGGTAAAGTTCAGTTAAGGCCGTACAGCCAGAAGACTTTCATCTGAAGAAAAAAGCAACTTTCCTGCCAAGCCCACAAATGCTACTCTGAAACATTTGTGCAGAAAGCATGAGAACCTTGTCAATCTCTTTACTGTTTAGTACATTTTGTTAAATCCTATCAGTCAATGGATTTTTTTTAAAATAGGGGTCAACCAGGAATCACATCTTTGGGATATTCATTATCAGTTTCTATTTCTGGTTGGTATGAGGGTGCCTTTGAGTGAAACTGGCTAACATTAAAATGACCTAGAAGAGCAGCTAGCCTAGCATTTACCAATGAAACTATTATACAGAAAAAAGGGAATATACAACTTATTTTGAAAAGTGTATCATAAAACATTTCCAGCATAATGGAATAAACATCATGCATAAAACCTGGCAAGTCCCATGAAAACCCATACTAACATTTCATCTATGGCAATGCATACTGTAACCTCAGGTAATTAAATAAAGGCGTAGATTCATGGGGTAAATGACTAAACAAACCCATTTAAAATTAGCCTGTTTTCACGATAACTAAATTATTTTAGCTGCAGCACTCAGATGTAAGGAAAAGGACTTTTATACTTATTTATTTATCTATTTATTTATTTGAATTTGTTTTCCAGGGATGAACACTGATTGAACAATGTCCTATTAAAAGCTCAGCCCAGGTTACATCATTAGGATAACATAGGTGTAGCAAGTCATACACCATGTATGCTATTGCATGCACTTATGAAAAAATAATACATTCAGCTTGTGCAGAGATGTGCTAAAATTTCTGACATATTTACCATTGCTTTTGGTTTTCGGGAGGTGGCTTTTTTCTCAATACCTGGTTGGTTACAGTAGTGTGGAGGAGGTTACATTCTGGAGGTAGGCATACAGTTTCTAAATTCTTGGCTGCACCATGATGTCCAATTATTTTGGTGAGCTAAGAGCATATGAAAACAGCAAACTGGATGAAAGTAAACCAATCACTTGCTTTAGCTATACCAAAGTATGGTCTGTGTCCATATATGTAAAAAAGAAGAAAACATTTATGTTGTTTTCCTTAAATGACTGTCAGAGAACTGATTTTATGATACCAAGGCGCTGATCTTAGAAAACTTAATACCCAAAATTTAGGTAAGTGTTTTACCTCTCACTGCTTAACCCTTCCCCTGCGAGCTCACCACCAATAGATGGTTGGGGGAAATGGGAGTGTTTCACTCGCTGTTGCTTCACCTGTGAGGATTCTAATTTACAAAATAAAAAAATAGGCTCTTTTTATAAGATAATTGTATTATATGCATCTGTAAGAGATACATCATGAATGCCCATAGTCATCCTGTGTTAGAATTATTATTGCCAAAAGTAGAAGACATACTGGACTTGTTTACAT